>NC_138317.1:27512500-27675000 GCF_965601325.2 Salmo salar
AGATTCCGCACTAATCTTTCCTTCTGTCCTCACGTCTATTCACCTGTCCTCACGTGCACACACCTGTCCTCACGTGTATTCACCTGTCCTCACGTGCACACACCTGTCCTCACGTGCATTTACCTGTCCTCACGTGCATTTACCTGTCCTCACGTGCATCACCTGTCCTCACGTGCACTCACCTATCCTCACATTCACTCACTTGTCCCAACGTGCACTCCATAGCTCCGAGGAAGTCTGTGTCTCTGAGTCCATTGTGAGCGGAGCTGATGTCATGTAGCTCATAGCGAAGACGCTGAACCTCCTCAAAGTAGAAGTCAACCAGAAACACCTTGGAAAACACTGGATTGATACTGCTACGGATCACCTCTGTCCGGTCCACCTGCACACACACACATGCCCACGCGCACACACGCACGTACACACACTCACGCACACACACACACACACAAAGGCACACACGCAGGCATGCACGCACACAAGCATACACACAAAAACACTTTAAAGTTGACACACAAGTAAAATATCCAATGGTGATTATTGTAAACAAACAAGCGGTAATGTTGACAATTCAGCACCATTGAAGCGGACAGCGACATCATCATTCTCAAGCTCAGCACCACATGGCAGTGGACAGCAATCATTTCAGGTCCCCACTGGGAGAATCTCTGGAGACACATCCATCAGTAAGGCCTAACAGTTAGTAAAAAGACTAAAAGCCTGGAGCTATGAATTCTCTTTGTCAGCCTGTTCAGCAAAACTCTTGAATTGCGACTAAACCAAAATAGACCTCTCCTTTGTTTCTTCACAAGTCCAGCCACATAAGGGGAGCAGATTGTCTAACTGCATTCTCCTGATAAACCACTCAAAGAGTTTGGTTCTGGTCTTCTGGTCTTTACTAAGAAGCTTTAAACTCTCAGAGGAAAGAAACTACTTCTGTGGATGCGGGTTGAACGAGTGAGAGAAAGAGAGAGAGAGAGAGAACGAGAGAGAGAGAGAGAACGAGAGAGAGAGAGAACGAGAGGGAGAGAGAGAGTGAGAGAGAGAGCGAGAGTGTGTGTGTGTGTGTGTGTGTGTGTGTGTGTGTGTGTGTGTGTGTGTGTGTGTGTGGTGTGTGTGTGTGTGTGTGTGTGTGTGTGTGTGTGTGTGTGTGTGTGTGTGTGTGTGTGTGTACTGTGGCAAAACCAAAAGTCAGCTTTTATTTTCTTGTTGAGTCAGGCGCAGAGAGGGAGAGAAACAGGGCAGAGAGGGAGCGAGAGAGAGAGAGAAATGGAGGGAGAGAGTACCTCAAACCACTGCCCATGTGACTGCATCTTGAGGACAACACAGGGGTCTGGTTTAGAAAGGGCATCTCGGTCTGAGATCCCTCGACAAGCCACTCTCAGCTCAACCTGTCATCAATAAATAAATGATTTGATCGATCAATTTGTCAACTAATCACTTTGTTAATCAATCAATTAATCAAGTGTTTATGAGCTACCTTGGTCAGACAGGAAGAGTTGCACAGGCCAAGGGTCGCCTCTGCAGACTCATAGATGTTACTCATGCTGGACACACACAGGACCTCCCCCCCCCCCACACACACACACACACACACCACACACACACACACACACACACACACACACACACACACACACACACACACACACACACACACACACACACTTAAGTGAGAAAACACATTACACACACACTTTAGGGAGAACACACAATCCTAAACAAACCCCTCTGTTACAACATGAGAAGATGCTGTGGAACTGAGTAAGCAGTAAGCAGTTCTTATGTTCAAGGTCAGAACTCACACACAAACCCACACACAGTGCTGTGTTTCAGTTTTTGGACCATTCTACATTCTATTCTGCATTCTATTCTACATTCTAGTGTATTTTAGTCAACATTCTAGTATAGCCTCTACATTTAATATTCTATAGTTTAGATCAAGGATGTCAAACTCATTCCATGGAGGGCTTAGTGTCTGCTGGTTTTTGTTTTTTCATTCCAATTAATACCTAGACAACCAGATGGGGGGAGTTCCTTACTAATCAGTGACCTTAATTCATCAATCAAGTACAAGGGAGGAGCGAAAACACGCAGACACTCGGCCCTCCGTGGAATGAATTTGACACGTGGTCGAGAGCCATCTTCCATCAACTTCAATCTGTACTATTATACAGTATGTGCTCTCTCTCTCTCCATCTCTTTCTCTCTTTTTTATGCCACTGCCTGCAGTTTGGTAGCAAACTCAATATGACCCAGTTCTGTTCCACGGCTCTCTCCGTCTCTCTCCCGTCCCCCCTCTCTCTCACTATCTCTCCCTCGTCCTATTCCTCCTCTATATTTCATGCGCTCAGTGTGTGTGGATGCTGGGGTGATTATTTTTAGCTGAGATAATCAGAGTAGGGAATAACAAATGGACAGATAATTAATTCTATATCTGAGTATCTCTCTGTCCAATTACAACTTTACAAGGCAGCATCAGAACCAATCACTGCTCAGAGATCCACTGCCCTTGACCCCTGACCTTTAGATGGACTCAGAAACATGGGACAATTCCAGTGTGTGTGTGTGTGTGTGTGTGTGTGGTGTGTGTGTGTGTGTGTGTGTGTGTGTGCGCGTGTGCGTGTGTGTGCGTGATGACATTAAGGACATTAATAATAATGAATATTGAATCATTAGGGCAGGAAGGTCCATGCTGAGTAATCCCTCCACAGGCTTAGAAAGCTACCACATAACTCTCTCTCTCTGTCACCTGTGGCACGCACACACGCCCACACAAGCACACATACACACTGAACCTACAATCCCATAACATAACACAGCATACCGTAACAACTCTTATGTTATTGAGCAGGGTGTGTTGCATGTAAAAAGCAAACATCCAAAGCCTTAGTCAAGTTATAACATGCACACGGGGGTGTCCCCCCCCCCCACACACACACACACACACACACACACACACACACACACACACACACACACACACACACACACACACACACCACACACACACACACACTCAGCCCAGTGCCCAGAACATCCATACCTTATTAGTGTTCCAGTCAGTAACTCACCTCAGGTACCAGGTAGAGATGGGCAGAGCAGTCAGTAACTCACCTCAGGTACCAGGTAGAGATGGGCAGAGCAGTCAGTAACTCACCTCAGGTACCAGGTAGAGATGGGCAGAGTAGTCAGTAACTCACCTCAAGTACCAGGTAGAGATGGGCAGAGCAGTCAGTAACTCACCTCAGGTACCAGGTAGAGATGGGCAGAGCAGTCAGTAACTCACCTCAGGTACCAGGTAGAGATGGGCAGAGCAGTGAGATGAAGGAAACTTCACTGCTGGGCGGAATCACAGTGACTTCGCCGTCCTCACACACTCTGCACCCATCCCGCTTCTCTCTCTCTCTCTCTCTCTCTCTTTCTTTCCCTCTCTCCGTACGTCAGCTAAGCAGTAGGTACTGAGCCTTGCACCTCAAGCCATGCGCAGACAGGGGATACAGTACATCAGGGTCCTCACGGTATGAATGAAGACAACATCTCTCTCTCTCTCTCTCTCTGTCTCTTTATCTTTCTCTACTTCTGTCTTTCTCCCTCCCTCTGTCTCCTCCCAGTAAATGATGATGAGGAGGGTCGTGCAGTGCCGGTTAATGGTAGTTAGTTAGTATCTTTCCCAAGCGGTAGAGCCACGGGGAGCAGCAGGCAGGGGGTACAGGACTGTGACGGTACAACGGCGTGACCCAGTGGTGGATAGAAATGACTGCACTTTACTGTGTGATGAGCTGGCCCATCCATTCAACATGTAATCCAGATCAAAATAATCCTGCTGTGTTGTGTTAGATTATCATATGTTATCCCCATCAGATTTGGTCCCACCTTTTTCGGATGCAACTTTGCATGCAAGACAAATCTGAACTAAATATATGTGATACCACATAATATGTTTTTACACCAATGATTATATGACATCAAATGAATACACAGGACATTAAGGATCCGTTTCCCGGATACAGAATAAACCCTGCACTAAAAAGCATACTCAATAGTGAATCTCCACTGAAATAGATTTTTAGTCCAGGATTATATACAACTATAAAACAACACACAGGATAATTTTGACCTGGATGAAACATTCCATAAAACGGGCCCCAAAAAGCAATTGATGGTTACAGAATGAGTACCTATATTTCTATCTGATAATATAATAAACTAATTATATTGGCGTTAAAGAGTAATCTAGTTACAGCAACTCTATGAAATGGTGAAAGTATGTAAACTGGAATACATTTAACAAAACACAATGTAAACGCATGAGGAAGTCACTTAATATACACCAATCAAAAAATCCTTCATTCTGGATCTTATCTGTAATTAGCACGGATCTGTTGATTTAATTCGTTAATTAATGAATTAAGCTCATTTTGTTTGTTTATTGTGTTTTTCTACTGGACGACCACGCCCAGTACTGTGCGTTACATCCGGGTCTTTGTTGGTTGGCAGCAGTGAAGATGGCGGCGTCAGGGAGGAGTACATTATTATCCTCCAACAACAGTGGACTAAACAGCACAGCCGAACAACCAAACACTGAAGACGAAGACGGACAGGATTTATGGTGGGAACAACTGACACCTGCCTGTTTAGATCCAGGAGGAGCTTTTCGATGGAGAGCGACTGTTATTGTTCAGACTCCGAGTGACAGCCCGTCTAACACAGCTAGTTAGCAGCGGCTAGCCCATTGATGCTAGCAATAGAGATTGGCTAGGTCTACGAATGAATGGTGATGCTGTCTGATGATTGTGTGGTTTAGTTAGTGAGCTATCATTTCTTCATCGGCTTTTAGATTGACTAGCCAGCGATAGCTAGCCTTGGCTAATGCTACTGGTGATGATAAACTAGTTAACTAGCTAGTCGGTGGAATGATTCTATAAGATGTACATGTAGACAGTCAACTAGCTAAGTTAGCTAGTTAACGGGATGCTCTATCCATCTATCCGCAGGTCTGCTATTCTGAGCGAAGTATCGACGCACTCCAGATCTAAACTACCGTCCGGGAAAAATGTGCTGGTCATGGGTGGGTATCTGTCTCTCTCTGTGTGTGTGTGTGTGTGTGTGTGTGTGTGTGTGTGTGTGTGTGTGTGTGTGTGTGTGCGTGCGTGTGCTAGCTGTGATGAACCTCTCCCCCACCCTGTCTTCTCCTATTACAATGATGGACCAATATGATACCAGCTATCAGTCAGGCTTTATGTTGCTTTTATATGGCATTATGTAGAATGTATGTGTGTCTCGCAATCCTTGTCTGAGTCCAGTCAGCCACATTCGCCTAGCAGGAACAACCCCAAGGATAATCCTCTGCTACAGAGGCTAATCAGTATGGCGTGAGGAATGCTGCCTACTCTGCAGTATTTACTGATAGGCCTAATAGTAGAATATTGTAATGTTTCATTGTTAGGTGTTTAATACCTGTCTGACTGTCTTTCGGTGTGTGTGTAGGGGAGGTGGGTTCAGGGAAGACCACCCTGGTTGCTAAACTACAGGGTGTGGAGGACTTCCTGAAGGGGCGTGGCCTGGAGTACCTCTATTTTAGTGTCCATGATGACGACATTGACGGTAACCAATCACAGCTTTCATTTGACCTTTTACACCACCATTGCCTTTTAACCACTAGTAGTGCTGAGTGATTAGTCCTTTTCGAGGTCGGATAGGTTGCTTTCGGATTTATAATTATTTTGAATCATAAAATGTATTAAGAAATAAACACATTCAAATGATTTTGGAGGTTTTTAATTGACATTCCAAAACCAAAAATAGTCAGCATTCAATTTATGGTCATTGTAGTTGATTACAATGTTTCTGCGCTGAACAAAGTTGAATATTTGCTTAATGAAAACTACAACTCCCTTTAGCCCAGCATCCCATATACTGTAGTACTTGACTTTTTTGTGAATGATTTGAATTCTCTCTAGAGAAACAACGTCCACCCTTGAAATGTTGGTTAATTGCTCGGCACTAACTACGAGGTGTGTGTGTGTGTGTGTGTGTGTGTGTGTGTGTGTGTGTGTGTGTGTGTGTGTGTGTGTGTGTGTGTGTGTGTGTGTGTGTGTGTGTAGACCAAACCAGGTGTAATGCCTGGGTGTTAGATGGGGATCTGTACCATAAAGGTCTGCAGTCTGTTGCTGTGCAACGCGAGGCGCTTGGTGACTCGTTGCTATTGGTTACTGTGGACCTGTCGCGGCCGTGGGTCGCCATGGAATCGCTTCAGAAGTGGGCGGCTGTCGCTAGGGAACATATCGACAAGCTCCGGGTCCCCCCGGAAACACTGAGGGAGCTGGAGAACAGAAGTGAGTCAAACACACATCATGTTTTACCCTCTGACCTCTAAACAGGACCGTAAACAGGCCGTAGACCTAACCCTGAACAGGCTGGTACCAGATATATTATTGACTTGCTCAGCTGACTTTTAGCTAGCAAAGTTGCTGAAACTGTGCTGCAGAGGACAATTTGGACGTTGTGAAAATGTTTTTAACCAACTGCACAAAAATAAGACGCTGTGTAAAACTCGCTTTCCATCCAATTGGCGACAGATTTTTATGCAAATATGCATAAAGAAAATATTCACATTTCCCCACCAGTGGTGTGTTTCGACCAAACTGACTTGTTGCGGATAAAAAGCAGTGCGTGATGATGTAAGGCACATTTTAAAGGTACTTTTTTACTTAAGTTTTCATGTACCGAATAAAAATCGCATCATCGCATTTTCAACTCTACCAATGGTTTTGTTGTGTTATTTAGCAAATGTGCCCACTCTGGTCTTGACATCTGCGCTCTATCCAACAGCTCTCAGATACAGTGCAGATAGACTAGTCTACATGGTGAGATTATTATGAATAAAAGCGAGATTTAAATTTCTGTTTAAAAGCAGTTAAGCATCGATCATCGTGTCACCAGAATAAGACCATTGATCATTTTTGGATATCAGCATCAATTTCATCACCCTGTGAAGTTCATCGTAACTTATTTCATCTGTGGCCTAATAAACTGCATGGTTTCCTGAGACGTAGTGGGAGGACCACTCGTCATATCATCACGTTTACTTCCATATGATGGTTATTATATCAATATTTGCCCATAAAGGCCTTTCCACTGCCATTTCTCGCATAATTCATTTTACAGACACAAAAATATCCCACCATGTCGAACGAACAAATTGTCTATCAACATTTATGAAATTGTACTGACACATCGGGGCGGCAAGGTAGCCTAGTGGTTAGAGCGTTGGGCCAGTAACCGAAAGGTTGCTAGATCGAATCCCCGAGCTGACAAGGTAAAAAATCAGTTGTTCTCCTCCTGAACAAGGCATTTAACCCACTGTTCCTAGGCTGTCATTGTAAATAAGAATTTGTTCTTAACTGACTTGCCCAGTTAAAAAAGGTCAAATAAAAAAAATCTGCTGGTTGTGATTTTTTTTTTTTATGTGTCAGGTAATTCATCTGCATTAAATGTTTGGATAACCTGGGGCCTCATTTATCAATATTGTGTAGAAACTATTCTAAAATACTGCTTACGAATGGAATTTATAATGGTCGTACACATAGGAAAAGTGTGATATATCAAAGAATCCTACAAGAGTCATATACACCCCGGTAGGAGAGAACGATTTGATAAATAACAATTGTTCTCAGTGCTCGTGCACGACCTTGGCTGTTCTCATTTCAAAACGCCCGTAATTAACCATATGGTCAAAGTCATCCATTTAACCCATGGAGAATATACAACGCCTTACCATGAAATACAACTGCGCAACCAAAACAAGCTAACAAAAATGACAATTTCCGAGACAGAATGACTAGAACCAAAAGGTTTTATTTGGCTCGCTCAGTTGTGGCTTGATCAGTAAAAATGAAAACATAGCAACAAAGAGAGAACCATTAGGATAATTTAGTTGCTTTAGCAATGGCAAATATACTTGAAATAATAAGCCAACCAACTTCAACAGCTCCCTCAGGTATGCTTATAGGCCAACATGGCTCTTCTGCAGAAGGAACGAGTTGTGCCACCACCTGGCCACCACATTCAGCAGCATATTTTAACCATCACATAATCTATCACCTGCACATAAAGAGTGGAAGCCTTTTCTGTTCACTTCGTTGAAATCATTTAGGGATGGTGATTTTATAGAGATGTGGGTCTGTTCGTATTTGGGAGCCTATTCATTTTCATGCTGAAAAGTGCCATTGCCAAATACCCGACGGTGGAAAGCACTTAGAATGGCACCTGAATGGCATGTGTTTGCATTTTTATAGTAGTTATTAACTCCTCACAAAAATCCTATTCGACTGGCTCATCAGATATCGTTTCCAAAAACCAATCTGTACTTTCTGCAGAAAAAGTCCCACCTGTCTCTAAAAACGTGCTCTCTGTAAAATGCAGCATGTGCCAAATCTTCCAACAGAGCAAGATCAGCCATCTCTCATTCCAGTTCCCATTATCTGTCTTTTATAGTATTTACATAATGGTTTCACTTTCACACGTATCTCTAATTTAACAAATGACTGTATAGGGATTATTATTGTAACAAATGCACTGATGTGGCGAAATTATGAAGCATGTCGAGATGTTGCATTATTTCACAATGGAGACACAATGACTTTTTAAAAATCTATTATTACTCTCCCAATTTCACACGTTTTCCACATATTTTTGCCATTCTATTCTTGACAAGCAGTTTCCTTATTCCACCACTTGGCACTGTGCATACACATGGTCATGGCTAAGTAAATATTCATATTGATAAATCTCACACTTTGCGTGAAAATAATCCCACGCATGGTTTACGCACAGATTTGTGCCTACGCACAGTGGATAAATGAGGCCCCTGCTTTGTGACTGTCTGTAGTGGCCAGACAGTTCCAGGAGTATGTGGATCCTGGCTGGGAGGAGAGCGCCCCCCAGAGGAGGAGTGAGGAGGAGGAGAACGTTCTGCTGCCCGCTCGGCGAAAACACACTCACACACAACCTGGGACTACCCATGGTGGTGGTCTGCACTAAGGTACGAACACAAACACACACACACACAACCTGGGACTACCCATGGTGGTGGTCTGCACTAAGGTACGAACACAAACACACTCACACACAACCTGGGACTACCCATGGTGGTGGTCTGCACTAAGGTACGAACACAAACACACTCACACACAACCTGGGACTACCCATGGTGGTGGTCTGCACTAAGGTACGAACACAAACACACACACACACACACACAACCTGGGACTACCCATGGTGGTGGTCTGCACTAAGGTACGAACACAAACACACACACACACACACAACCTGGGACTACCCATGGTGGTGGTCTGCACTAAGGTACGAACACAAACACACACACACACACACAACCTGGGACTACCCATGGTGGTGGTCTGCACTAAGGTACGAACACAAACACACACACACACACACACAACCTGGGACTACCCATGGTGGTGGTCTGCACTAAGGTACGAACACAAACACACTCACACACAACCTGGGACTACCCATGGTGGTGGTCTGCACTAAGGTACGAACACAAACACACTCACACACAACCTGGGACTACCCATGGTGGTGGTCTGCACTAAGGTACGAACACAAACACACACACACTGGAATTGTCCCTATTCTATCTGTTTTGCTGTGATGTCATCAGTTGGCTGGAGAAGGAGCATGACTACATATATAACCTCTGACCTCTAACCTGTGTGTGTTGCAGTGCGATGCCATCAGTACGCTGGAGAAGGAGCATGACTACATATATAACCTCTGACCTCTAACCTGTGTGTTGCAGTGCGATGCCATCAGTACGCTGGAGAAGGAGCATGACTACATATATAACCTCTGACCTCTAACCTGTGTGTTGCAGTGCGATGCCATCAGTACGCTGGAGAAGGAGCATGACTACATATATAACCTCTGACCTCTAACCTGTGTGTGTTGCAGTGCGATGCCATCAGTACGCTGGAGAAGGAGCATGACTACATATATAACCTCTGACCTCTAACCTGTGTGTTGCAGTGCGATGCCATCAGTACGCTGGAGAAGGAGCATGACTACATATATAACCTCTGACCTCTAACCTGTGTGTGTTGCAGTGCGATGCCATCAGTACGCTGGAGAAGGAGCATGACTACATATATAACCTCTGACCTCTAACCTGTGTGTTGCAGTGCGATGCCATCAGTACGCTGGAGAAGGAGCATGACTACATATATAACCTCTGACCTCTAACCTGTGTGTGTTGCAGTGCGATGCCATCAGTTGGCTGGAGAAGGAGCATGACTACATATATAACCTCTGACCTCTAACCTGTGTGTGTTGCAGTGCGATGCCATCAGTACGCTGGAGAAGGAGCATGACTACAAAGACGAACACCTGGACTTCATCCAGTCATACATCAGACGCTTCTGTCTACAGTGTATCCTTTACACACACACACACACAGTCTTGTATAACTATACCTCTATACTAGGCGGCGTCGTAGGAAGGCCCAAACAATTGTCAAAGACTCCAGTCACCCAATTCATCGACTGTTCTCTCTGCTACTGCACGGCAAGCGGTACCGGAGCGACAAGTCTAGGTCCAAAAGGCTCCTTAACAGCTTTTACATTTACATTTTGGTCATTTAGCAGATGCTCTTATCCAGAGCGACTTACAGTAGTGAATACATAAATTTCATTTCATGCATTTAAAAAAATATATATATTTAAAAGATTTTGTACTGGCCCCCCGTGGGAATCGAACCCACAACCCTGGTGTTGCACACACCATGCTGACGTTGCAAACACCATGCTCTACCAACTGAGCCACAGGAGATCTACCCCCAAGCCATAAGATTGCTGAACTATTTACGTGTGTCCCCACAACTAACCTTGAGGGGACACACGATTCAGTCCCATTCCAAATCCTATTTTCCCTAACCTCTAATTCTAAGGGTGTTTTCACACTTGGTCCCTTTCAGCTTATTTCTGTGAACTTAGTGCTGTTTGCTTAATTTTTTGTGCCCCTCACGCTAGACTACTGTCATAAGCCCTCACGCTAGACTACTGTCATAAGCCCTCACGCTAGACTACTGTCATAAGCCCTCACGCTAGGCTACTGTCATAAGCCCTCACGCTAGGCTACTGTCATAAGCCCTCACGCTAGGCTACTGTCATAAGCCCTCACGCTAGGCTACTGTCATAAGCCCTCACGCTAGGCTACTGTCATAAGCCCTCACGCTAGGCTACTGTCATAAGCCCTCACGCTAGGCTACTGTCATAAGCCCTCACGCTAGGCTACTGTCATAAGCCCTCACGCTAGGCTACTGTCATAAGCCCTCACGCTAGGCTACTGTCATAAGCCCTCACGCTAGGCTACTGTCATAAGCCCTCACGCTAGGCTACTGTCATAAGCCCTCACGCTAGGCTACTGTCATAAGCCCTCACGCTAGGCTACTGTCATAAGCCCTCACGCTAGGCTACTGTCATAAGCCCTCACGCTAGGCTACTGTCATAAGCCCTCACGCTAGGCTACTGTCATAAGCCCTCACGCTAGGCTACTGTCATAAGCCCTCACGCTAGGCTACTGGCATAAGCCCTCACGCTAGGCTACTGGCATAAGCCCTCACGCTAGGCTACTGGCATAAGCCCTCACGCTAGGCTACTGGCATAACCGTTTCCCCTGCTATAACAGTGGTGCCACAAAAGAGAGAAGGTGATGATGATGTGCATGTTTGCGAGAAAAAAAATTGGTGCAGTTTCTAGATTTGTTTGCAATATATGATCTATAGGCTCAGAGAGCTTCATAAAATGTTTATTGATTGTGTGGTTTGAAGTGTGAGAAGACCATATATTTGGTGAGAATCACAAATCTATTCTAGCTCTTAAAGGGGCAGTAGCCTACCTTGGGTGGACAATTTAATTACAACATTATTTTTGGTGCAGTTATTCTATTGCTGTTTATTCTCAAATTGACATGTTAATAGTATCTTCTTATTACAATTATTATGGCTCATATAAAAAAAAAAATTGACCCCTTTTTTTTCCTCCCATATTTCGTGATATCCTATTGGTAGTTAGTCTTGTCTCATCGCTGCAACTCCCGTACGGACTCAGGAGAGGTGAAGGTCGAGAGCCGTGCGTCCTACAAAACACAACCCAGCCAAGCCGCACTGCTTCTTGACACAATGCCCACTTAACCCAGGAGCACCAATGTGTCGGAGGAAACACCGTACACCTGGTGACCGTGTCAGCGTGCACTGCGCCCGGCCCGCCACAGGAGTTGCTAGTGCGCGATGGGACAAAGATATCCCTGCCTGCCGAACCCTCCCATAACTCGGACGACGCTGTGCTAATTGTGCGCCGCCCAATGGATCTCCCCGTCACGGCCAGCTGCGACAGAGCATGGATTCTAAGCCAGAATCTCTAGTGGCACAGGTAACACTGTGATGCAGTGCCTTAGACCACTGCGTCACCCGGGAGGCCTACGGCTTATATTTTTACTAAATGCAATTTATGAGCTTCCAAAATGTAAGTAGGTATACAGTTGAAGTCGTAAGTTTACATACACTTAGGTTGGAGTCATTAAAACTCATTTTTCAACCACTCCATAAATTTCTTGTTAACAAACTATAGTTTTGGCAAGTTGGTTAGGACATCGACTGTGTGCATGACAAGTAATTTGTTTATAGACAGATTATTTCACTGTATCACAATTCCAGTGGGTCTGAAGTTTACATACACTAAGTTGACTGTGCCTTTTAAACAGCTTGGACAATTCCAGAAAATGATGTCATGGCTTTAGAAGCTTCTGATAAGCTTATTGACATAATTTGAGTCAATTGGAGGTGTTCCTGTGGATGTATTTCAAGGCCTACCTTCAAACTCAGTGCCTCTTTGCGTGACATCATGGGAAAATCAAATGAAATCAGCCAAAAAAAAAAATGGTGGACTTCCACAAGTCTGGTTCATCCTTGGGAGCAATTTCCAAACGCCTGAAGGTACCACGTTCATCTGTACAAACAATAGTAAGCAAGTATAAACCCCATGGGACCACGCAGCCGTCATACCGCTCATGAAGGAGACGCTTTCTGTCTCCTAGAGATGAACGTAGTTTGGTGTGAAAAGTGCTGGAGGAAACTGGTACAAAAATATCTATATCCACAGTAAAATGAGGTCTATATCGACATAACCTGAAAGGTCGCTCAGCAAGGAAGAAGCCACTGCTCCAAAACTGCTCCAAAACCGCCCTAAAAAAGCCAGACTACGGTTTGCAACTGCACACTGGGACAAAGATCGTACTTTTTGGAGAACTGTCCTCTGGTCTGATGAAACAAAAATAGAACTGTTTGGCCGTAATGACCTTTGTTATGTTTGGAGGAAAAAGGGGGAGGCTTGCAAGCCGAAGAACACCATCCCAACCGTGAAGCACGGGGGTGGCAGCATCATGTTGTGGGGGTGCTTTGCGACAGGAGAGACTGGTGCACTTCACAAAATAAATGGCATCATGAGAAAGGAAAATTATGTGGATATATTGAAGCAACATCTCAAGACATAAGTCATGAAGTTTAAAGCTTGGTCGCAAATGGGACTTCCAAATGGACAACGACCCCAAGCATACTTCCAAAGTTGTGGCAAAATGGCTTAAGGACAACAAAGTCAAGGTATTGGAGTGGCCATCACAAAGCCCTGACCTCAATCCTCTAGAATATTTGTGGGCAGACCTGAAAAAGCGTGTGCGAGCAAGGAGGCCTACAAACCTGACTCCGTTACACCAGCTCTGTCAGGAGGAATGGTCCAAAATTCACCCAACTTTTTGTTGGGATCTTGCGGAAGGCTACCTGAAATGTTTGACCCAAGTTAAACCATTTAAAGGCAATGCTACCAAATACTAATTGAGTGTATGTAAACTTCTGACCCACTGGGAATGTGATGAAAGAAATAAATGCTGAAATAAATCATTCTCTCTACTATTATTCTGACATTTCACATTCTTAAAATAAAGTGGTGATCCTAACTGACCTAAGACAGGGAATTTTTATTAGGATTAAATGTCAGGAATGGTGAAGAACTGAGTTTAAATGTAGTTGGCTAAGGTGTATGTAAACTTCCGACTTCAACTCTATCTAGCTGTACGAGAACACATTCTGATGGAATGGTTTGTCTTGCACTTTTTAAAATCACAGAGTGCATTGAGTGAATGTTGGAAAAATATATTGGTTCCTTTCTAGACATAGCAATGTGAATGCAAAGAGGAAATCGGTCCACAAAATAGTTGTCCTCATTCAAAGGTAAGGGCATTGTGAATTGTAAGAGAACTGAGTTATTTTGCCTTTTTTTTTTTTTTTTACCCCAGAGATCACTTTAAACCGGACTGAGGTCGGTTCTTTTAAAGAGGACTCTATGTGAAAACACCCCAACCTTGAACCCTAAACTTAACCCAGCTCCTAAACATAATTCTAACACCTAATGCTAACCTTAACCCTAAACCCCCCAGAAATAGCATTTGACCTGGTGGGAGTAACAAAATGTCCCAGACGGTCCCTACAAGTGTAGTTAAACACGTCCACGTACACGTGCGCACACACACTTTAACTCTGATCACTTTCCGTAGCATCTTACTAACCCCTAATCCATCTGCATGCAGTGTAAAGGTAGAGACAACATGGCGGTTAATTTCTTTGTGCCTGCCCTGGATCGTGTAGTGAGTGATACTGTCCTTAATGCTGTGTCAGATGGGGCGTCTCTGCTGTATACGTCGGTTAAGGAAATGAAGAATGTGGATGTTCTGTATAAATACCTGGTTCACAGACTCTACGGTTTCCCCTTCCACTACCCTGCTCAACTGGTGGAGAAAGACACAGTCTTCATGTAAGTGTGTGTTTGTGTGCGAGTGTAACCCTGTGTTCTTTAAGTTTGCGCGTGTGTGACCCTGTCTTCTTTCAGTCCGTCAGGGTGGGACAATGAAAATAAGATTTCTATCCTCCATGAGAACTTCCAAACGCTGAAACCAGACGACATCTTTGAGGAGGTCATTGTCAAACCGCCTGTCAGAAAGGTACGACCTTTAACCCCTCACCTCTATCTTGTAATTCCCAAAAAGACTGTTAGTGAACGTCACATTTTCCATTTTATTCTAAACTATAATGATGGATGAATTAATAGGAATCTCTCCCCCTCTCTCGTTGTGTACCTCCTCTCCTATGTCAGTTTGTTCATGAGAAGGAGATTCAGGCTGAAGATGACCAGGTGTTTCTGCTCAAGCTGCAGGTGAGACTTGACACATGGTGACGTGTGTGGGTGTTTCTCTCTCTCTCTCTCTCTCTAATGTGTGTCTTTGTGGTTTCAGTCGCTGCTCTCCAAACAGCCTCCTGCATCTGCTGGGCGACCAGGGGTAAGTCTATCTCTCTTTCTTCTGTCTGTCTCTCTCTCTCTTTCTTCTGTCTCTCGCTCTTTCTTCTGTCTGTCTCTCTCGCTCTTTCTTCTGTCTGTCTCTCTCGCTCTTTCTTCTGTCTGTCTCTCTCGCTCTTTCTTCTGTCTGTCTCTCTCGCTCTTTCTTCTGTCTGTCTCTCTCGCTCTTTCTTCTGTCTGTCTCTCTCGCTCTTTCTTCTGTCTGTCTCTCTCGCTCTTTAAGATACTGGAAACTGATGTGATCTTGTGTGTGTGTGTGACAGGAATCCAGCAGTAGTAGAGGTCCCAGTGGTTCTCCCAGGACCAGTAATCGTTCAGCTGCAGCCAACGTTGCTAACACCATGCCCCAATCAGGTACTACATGACGTGAATGTGTGTAGCTAATGCCACACATTACAGCAGAAAAGCAATTAGGTATTTTTCCACAGACCCTGCTCAACTGTTGCACCTTTTTGTATGACATTCTCCAACCCTCCCTGTGTGTGTAGCAGGTCAGACCAGTGAGGGGGTGCTGGCTAACTTCTTCAACAGTCTTCTGACCAAGAAGGCCGGAGCATCGCCGCCGGGCAACAGCACACCAGGGACTGTTCGCAAGTCAGGTAGGCCCCCCCCCCCCACACACACACACACACACACACACCACACACACACACACACACACACACACAACGTTATTATATAGGCAGAAGGGGTATATGTGCCCTGTGTCGCCCTCTCTTGGTTTAAAATATAAATGCAGGCAGAGCTGAGTAGTGGTGTGTATTTTGCAGGTTCTAAGCTGGGTCTGAGTGATGTCCAGGCAGAGTTGGACAGGATCAGCTGCAGAGAGAATGATGAGACCAGCAACACTAACAACCCTAACCCCAGTACTGAGACCAACGAAGAACAGACATGAACAGACCACCTCCCTCTTCCTCCCCCCTACCTCACCCCCCAGACCAGACGTGAAGAGAACAAACCTCACTCTCCACCCCCCCAGGCATACCACAGACAGACATAAAAAATCCACCTCCCCTACCTTACCCCCTCCTCACACCCCCAGACCATACATGAAGAGACCAGACCTTACCCTCCTCCCATTCTCACCCCCCAGTGAGACCACCACATACCAGATATGAACACACGTCAGCCCTACCTCATTCCCCAGACCATACATGAAGAGACCAGACCTCACCCCAACAGACCAGAACAGATTAGACATGAAGACCTTCCTCAGGATGGAGAGGTATGGGGATGGAGAGAGAGAGAGGGAGGGAGGGAGGGAGGAGGAAGAAGAGAGGTATGGGGATGGAGGGAGCAGGAGGGGGAGAGAGAGATGGACAGGTATGGGGATGGATGGATGGAGGGAGAGAGATGGACAGGTATGGGGATGGATGGAGGGAGGGGGAGAGGGATGGACAGGTATGAGGAGGGAGGGTGCAGGATGCAGAGAGAGGTATGAGAAGGGAGGGAGCAGAATGCAGAGAGAGGTATGAGGAGGGAGGGAGGGAGCAGGATGCAGAGAGAGGTATGAGGAGGGAGGGAGGGAGGGAGCAGGATGCAGAGAGAGGAGGGAGGGAGGGAGCAGGATGCAGAGAGAGGTATGAGGAGGGAGGGAGGGAGCAGGATGCAGAGAGAGGTATGAGGAGGGAGGGAGGGAGGGAGCAGGATGCAGAGAGGTATGAGGAGGGAGGGAGGGAGGGAGCAGGATGCAGAGAGAGGTATGAGAAGGGAGGGAGCAGGATGCAGAGAGAGGTATGAGGAGGGAGCAGGATGCAGAGAGAGGTATGAGGAGGGAGGGAGGGAGGGAGCAGGATGCAGAGAGAGGTATGAGGAGGGAGGGAGGGAGCAGGATGCAGAGAGAGGTATGAGAAGGGAGGGAGCAGGATGCAGAGAGAGGTATGAGGAGGGAGCAGGATGCAGAGAGAGGTATGAGGAGGGAGGGAGGGAGGGAGCAGGATGCAGAGAGAGGTATGAGGAGGGAGGGAGGGAGGGAGCAGGATGCAGAGAGAGGTAGGAGGGAGGGAGGGAGCAGGATGCAGAGAGAGGTATGAGGAGGGAGCAGGATGCAGAGAGAGGTATGAGGAGGGAGGGAGGGAGCAGGATGCAGAGAGAGGTAGGAGGGAGGGAGGGAGGGAGCAGGATGCAGAGAGGGGTATGAGGAGGGAGGGAGGGAGGGAGCAGGATGCAGAGAGAGGTATGAGGAGGGAGGGAGGGAGCAGGATGCAGAGAGAGGTATGAGGAGGGAGGGAGGGAGCAGGATGCAGAGAGAGGAGGGAGGGAGGGAGCAGGATGCAGAGAGAGGTATGAGGAGGGAGGGAGCAGGATGCAGAGAGAGGTATGAGGAGGGAGGGAGGGAGGGAGGGAGCAGGATGCAGAGAGGTATGAGGAGGGAGGGAGGGAGGGAGGGAGCAGGATGCAGAGAGAGGGAGGGAGGGAGGGAGGGAGCAGGATGCAGAGAGAGGTATGAGGAGGGAGGGAGGGAGCAGGATGCAGAGAGAGGTATGAGGAGGGAGGGAGGGAGCAGGATGCAGAGAGAGGTATGAGGAGGGAGGGAGGGAGGGAGGGAGCAGGATGCAGAGAGAGGAGGGAGGGAGGGAGGGAGGGAGCAGGATGCAGAGAGAGGTATGAGGAGGGAGGGAGGGAGGGAGCAGGATGCAGTGAGAGGTATGAGGAGGGAGGGAGGGAGGGAGGGAGGGAGCAGGATGCAGAGAGAGGTATGAGGAGGGAGGGAGGGAGGGAGCAGGATGCAGAGAGAGGTATGAGGAGGGAGGGAGGGAGGGAGCAGGATGCAGAGAGGTATGAGGAGGGAGGGAGCAAAAGAGGACGGTAGGGAGGAAAGAGGAAAATATATATTCCTCTTTCACCAGATGAGGGGTTTAAGTTGATCTTGATACTGTAGGATATATTGAAGGATTTGTGTATATAGTTGACTGAGATACTGTAGGAATTGTGGTGTGTGTGTGTGTGTGTGTGTGGTGCGCAGGTAGGGATGGAGAATGTTAGACAGAGCCATGTAAAGAGAGTTTGGCCCTTGAGGTTTCAACCAAAAAGCTGCAATCTTCTGAGATGTTGCATAACTCTATGGCAGACATGTTGACAGAATCATAAACCAAGTTCACTAGTATAACTAACATAACTGACAGAATCATAAACCAAGTTCACTAGTATAACTGACAGAATCATAAACCAAGTTCACTAGTATAACTAACATAACTGACAGAATCATAAACCAAGTATTAGAACTATAACCAAAGCCCTTATGGATGGATGAATGGAAGGTTCATCCACTGAGGCAGGCAACAATATGGCTTCCGGCCGGCTCTGAAGTGGGACAAACACTCTGTGACTGCTCTTAGATGTAGATGTAGAGGGGGTGTAGTTGAGCTTTATTTGTACAGTTAGGAGAAGCACTAATGGTTTATAACCCAATAGTTAATGTAAGGAGGGAGGGATGGCCGGAGGCACCTGGAGAGTGTACAGTCCCTTTGTCTTGCTGTAATCTGATTGGTCTGTTATTTCAGAACTGTAACCTGATTGGTCTGTTATTTCATTGTTCTGTGGTGGCATTTGTATCATCAGGTCTACAATGAGTCAAATAAAGGTGTATTTATTCTGACTCTCTGTCTTTTCCTAAACCTGTTTGAATTTCAACAGGTGTGAGTTTGCCAATCATTTTTTTTTTTATCAAGAAAAATATTTTGTAAGTAATAACATTTCAGATTTTTCATTTACATGATTTGTGCAGTATATTTTTGGTATTTTATTCGGATCCCCATTAGCTGTTGCAAAAGCAGCAGCTACTCTTCCTGGGGTCCACACAAAACATAAAACATGACATTTAATATAGAACATTTAATAGACAAGAACAGCTCAAGGACAGAACAAAAAAATGTTTAAAGGCACATTTAGCCTACATATCAATAACATACACACAAACTATGTAGGTCAAATAGGGGAGAGGCGTTGTGAGGTGTTGCTTTATCTGTTTTTTTAAACCAGGTTTGCTGTTTATTTGAGCAATATGAGATGGAAGGCAGTTCCATGCAATAATGGCTTTAAATAGTCCTGTACGCTTTCTTGAATTTCTTCTGAATTTGGGGACTGTGAAAAGACCCCTGGTGGCATGTCTGATGGGGTAAGTGTGTGTGTCAGAGCTGTGTGTAAGTTGACTATGAAAATAATTTGGGATTTTCAACACATTGTTATAAAAAGAAGTGATGCAGTCAGTCTCTCCACTCTTAGCCAAGAGAGACTGGCATGCATAGTATTTATATCAGTCCTCTGATTACAATGAAGAGCAAGACGTGTCACTCTGTTCTGGGCCAGCTGCAGCTTAACTACATCTTTCCTTGCAGCACTGGACCACACCACTGGACAATAAACAAGATTAGACAAAACTATCCTGCAGAACTTGCTTTTTGGAGTGTGGTGTCAAAAAACCAGAGCATCTCTTTATTACAGACAGACCTCTCCCCATCTTTACAACCATTGAATCTATATGTTTGGACCATGACAGTTTACAATCTAAGGTAACGCCAAGTAATCTAGTCTCCTCAACCTTTCAACAGCCACATCATTCATTGCCATATTCAGCTGAGTTCTAGAACTTAGGGAATGATTTGTACCAAATACAATGCTCTTAGTTTTAGAGATGTTCAGGACCATTTTATTACTGACCACCCATTCCAAAACAGTGACTTGTTTAGCTGTGGTTGCTGATGCGTATATGATTGAATCATCAGGTCTTTGGTAAAAATACAAGAGTAGAGGGCCTAGAGAGCTGCCATGCGGTACACCACACTTCACATGTTTGACATTAGAGAAGCTTCCATTAAGGAAAACCCTTTGAGGTCTATTAGATAGAAAGCTTTGAATCCATGATATGGCAGAGGTTGAAAAGCCATAACACGTGTTTTTTGCAACAACAGGTTATAGTCAAAAATATCAAAGGCTGCACTGAAATCTAACAGTACAGCTCCCACAATCTTCTTATCAATTTCTTTCAACCAATCATCAGCCGTTTCTGTCAGTGCAGTACATGTTGAGTGCCCTTTTCTATTAAAATGCTGAAAGTTTATTGTGAATTTGTTAACAGAGAAATAGCATTGTATGTATTTATTTATTTCACCTCTATTTAACCAGGTAGGCAAGTTGAGAACAAGTTCTCATTTACAATTGCGACCTGGCCAAGATAAAGCAAAGCAGTTCGACACATACAACAACACAGAGTTACACATGGAGTAAAACAAACGTACAATAATACAGTAGAAAAATAAGTCTATATACAATGTGAGCAAATGAGGTGAGATAAGGGAGGTAAAGGCAAAAAAAGGCCATGGTGGCAAAGTAAATACAATATAGCAAGTAAAACACTGGAATGGTAGATTTGTATTGGAAGAAAGTGCAAAGTAGAAATACATATAATGGGGTGCAAAGGAGCAAAATAAATAAATACAGTAGGGGAAGAGGTAGTTGTTTGGGCTAAATTATAGATGGGCTATGTACAGGTACAGTGATCTGTGAGCTGCTCTGACAGCTGGTGCTTAAAGCTAGTGAGGGAGATAAGTGTTTTCGAGTTTCAGAGATTTTTGTAGTTCGTTCCAGTCATTGGCAGCAGAGAACTGGAAGGAGAGGCAGCCAAAAGAAGAATTGGCTTTGGGGGTGATCAGTGAGATATACCAGCTGCAGCGCGCGCTACAGGTGGGTGCTGCTATGGTGACCAGTGAGCTGAGATAAGGCGGGGCTTTACCTAGCAGAGACTTGTAGCCTTCCCTGTGGCTCAGTTGGTAGAGCATGGTGTTTGCAACGCCAGCATGGTGTGTGCAACGCCAGGGTTGTGGGTTCGATTCCCACAGGGGGCCAGTACAAAAAAAATAAGGGCGAAAAATGCATGAAATGTATGCATTCACTACTGTAAGTCGCTCTGGATAAGAGCGTCTGCTAAATGACTAAAATGTAAATGTTGTAGATGACCTGGAGCCAGTGAGTTTGGCGACGAGTATGAAGCGAGGGCCAGCCAACGAGAGTGTACAGGTCGCAGTGGTGGGTAGTATATGGGGCTTTGGTGACAAAACGGATGGCACTGCGATAGACTGCACCCAATCTGTTGAGTAGAGTGTTGGAGGCTATTTTGGAAATGACATCGCTGAAGTCGAGGATCGGTAGGATGGTCAGTTTTACGAGGGTATGTTTGGCAGCATGAGTGAAGGATGCTTTGTTGCGAAATAGGAAGCCGATTCTAGATTTCATTTTGGATTGGAGATGTTTAATGTGAGTCTGGAAGGAGAGTTCACAGTCTAACCAGACACCTAGGTATTTGTAGTTGTCCACATATTCTAAGTCAGAACCGTCCAGAGTAGTAATGGTGGGCAGGTGCGGGCAGCGATCGGTTGAAGAGCATGCATTTAGTTTTACTTGCATTTAAGAGCAGTTGGAGGCCACGGAAGGAGAGTTGTATGGCATTGAAGCTCATCTGGAGGTTAGTTAACACAGTGTCCAAAGAAGGGCCAGAAGTATACAGAATGGTGTCGTCTGCGTAGAGGTGGATCAAAGAATCACCAGCAGCAAGAGTGACATCATTGATGTATACAGAGAAGAGAGTCGCCCGAGAATTGAACCTTGTGGCACCCCCATAGAGACTGCCAGAGGTCCGGACAACAGGCCCTCCGATTTGACATACTGAACTCTATCAGAGAAGTGGTTGGTGAACCAGGCGAGGCAGTCATTTGAGAAACCAAGGCTGTTGAGTCTGCCAATAAGAATGTTGTGACTGACTGAGTCGAAAGCCTTAGCCAGGTCGATGACTACGGCTGCACAGTAATGTCTCTTAGCGATGGCGGTTATGATATCGTTTAGGACCTTGAGCTTGGCTAAGGTGCACCCATGACCAGCTCTGAAACCAGATTGCATAGCGGAGAAGGTACGGTGTGATTCGAAATGGTAGGTAATCTGTTTGTTAACTTGGCTTTCAAAGACCTTAGAAAGGCAGGGTAGAATAGATATAGGTCTGTAGCAGGTTGGGTCTAGAGTGTCTCCCCCTTTGAAGAGGGGGATGACCGCGGAAGCTTTCCAATCTATGGGAATCTCAGACAATACGGAAGAGAGGTTGAACAGGCTAGTTTTCAACAATTTCGGCAGATCATTTTAGAAAGAGGGGGTCCAGATTGTCTAGCCCGGCTGATATGTAGGGGTCCAGATTTTGTTGCTCTTTCAGAACATCAGCTATCTGGATTTGGGTGAAGGAGAAGTGGGGGAGGTTTGGGCGAGTTGCTGTGGGGAGCGCAGGGCTGTTGGCCGGGGTAGGGGTAGCCAGGTGGAAAGCATGGCCAGCCGTAGAAAAATGCTTATTGAAATTCTCAATTATAGTGGATTTATCAGTGATAACAGTGTTTCCTAGCCTCAGTGCAGTGGGCAGCTGGGAGGAGGTGCTCTTATTCTCCATGGACTTTACAGTGTCCCAGACCTTTTTTGAGTTTGTCCTACAGGATGCAAATTTCTGCTTGAAAAAGCTAGCCTTAGCTTTCCTAACTGCCTGTGTATATTTGTTCCTAACGTCCCTGAAAAGTTGCATATCACGGGGGCTGTTTGATGCTAATGCAGAACGCCACAGGATGTTTTTGTTCTGGTCAAGGGCAGTCAGGTCTGGAGAGAACCAAGGGCTATATCTGTTCCTGGTTACATTTTTTTGGAATGGGGCATACTTATTTAAGATGGTGAGGAAGTCACTTTTAAAGAATAACCAGGCATCCTCTGCTGACGGGATGAGGTCAATATCCTTCCAGGATACCCGGGCCAGGTCGATTAGAAAGGCCTGCTCGCTGAAGTGTTTTAGCGAGCGTTTGACAGTGATGAGGGGTGGTCGTTTGACCGCAGACCCATTACGGATGCAGGCAATGAGGCAGTGATCGCTGAGATCTTGGTTGAAAACAGCAGAGGTGTATTTAGAGGGCAAGTTGGTTAGGATGATATCTATGAAGGTGCCCGTGTTTACGGATTTGACGTTGTACCTGGTGGGTTCATTGATAATTTGTGTGAGATTGAGGGCATCAAGCTTAGATTGTAAGATGGCCGGGGTGTTGAGCATGTCACAGTTTAGGTCACCTAGCAGCACGAGCTCCGAAGATAAATGCGGGGCAATCAATTCACATATGGTGTCCAGGGCAAAGCTGGGGGCAGAGGGTGGTCTATAGCAAGCAGCAACAGTGAGAGACATGTTTCTGGAAAGATGGATTTTTAAAAATAGAATTGTTTGGGTACAGACCTGGATAGTAAGACAGAACTCTGCAGGCTATCTCTGCAGTAGATTGCAACACCGCCCCCTTTGGCAGTTCTATCTTGTCGGAAAATGTTATAGTTAGGGATTGGAAATGTCAGGGTTTTTGGTGGACTTCCTAAGCCAGGATTCAGACACGGCTAAAACATCCGGGTTGGCAGAGTGTGCTAAAGCAGTGATTAAAACAAACTTAGGGAGGAGGCTTCTAATGTTAACATGCATGAAACCAAGGCTTTTACGGTTACAGAAGTCAACAAATGAGAGCACCTGGGGAGTAGGAGTGGAGCTAGGCACTGTAGAGCCTGGACTAACCTCTACATCACCAGAGGAACAGAGGAGGAGTAGGATGAGGGTACGGATAAAGGCTATCAGGACTGGTCGTTTAGTGCGTTCAGAGCAGAGAGTAATAGGAGCAGGTTTCTGGGTGTGAGAGAATAGATTCAAGGCATAATGTACAGACAGAGGTATGGTAGGATGTGAGTACATTGGAGGTAAACCTAGGCATTGAGTAATGATGAGAGAGATATTCTCTCTAGAGACATTTATACCAGGTGATGTCACCGCATATGTTGGAGGTGGAATTAAATGGTAGGTTAAGGCATATTTAGCAGGGCTAGAGGCTCTACAGTGAAATAAGACAATCACTAACCAGGACAGCAATGGACAAGGCATATTGATATTAGGGAGAGTCATGCTTAGCCGGTGATCAATAGGGGTCCAGTGAGTGTTTGGGCTGGCTGGAGACACAGCGATTCAGGCAGCTGGGAGGCCGTGGCTAACAAGCTAGCAGACCGGGGCTAGCAGAAGAGCCTTATAGGGACGTCTCGACAGAGGAAAGTCTGTTTTGGCCTCCGCTTGCGGTGACGTCAATAGACCAGTCGTGATGGATTAGTAGGGTTCTGAGTAGCAGAGAGGTCCAATTCCAATTGGCAAAATAGGTATAGTGGCCCAAGAAATTGGCCGATGGATCTATACATCTAACAGTCCAATATGCTCTAGACAGCTAGCAGCTAGCGGGCCGCGGCTATCGGATGGGCAATTCAGGGGTTGTCGCGATGTAGACGCCAGTTGAGTACCCCCTCGAGCAGATTACGTCGTAGTGCAGTCGTGAAGGAACGGCGTGGTTCCGTGCCACGTACCGGCAGTAGGAGGGGTCTGGGTATTGCAGCCCAGGAGTGGCTGATGGGCCTCTTTTAGCTAGCCTTGAGAAAGGGCCTAGCATGGGCTAGCTCCTGGCTAATTGGTGCTTGCTCCGGGACCGATGTTAGCCAGTACTCGGATAGCAGCTAGCTAGCTGCGAAGATCCAGGTGTAAATGACCAGAGCTTGCGGTAGGAATCCGGGGATATGGAGAGAAAATATGTCCAGTATGCTCTGGTTTGAGTCGCGTTGTACAAACTGGCAGAGCTTTCCGAGCTAAAGGTTAGTTGATGACCGCTAGCAGTGGTTAGCTGATTAGTAGCTAGTAGCTAGTGAGCTGGCTAGCTTCTGTTGGGGGATTCTGAATACGAGGTGAATAATACTTTAGAAAAAAACAGATCCGCACCACATTGGGTGAGGCGGGTTGCAGGAGAGTGTTTTGAAGTTGAGTTTTAGAAAAAATATAAAAAAGATATGCGAAGAAAAGATCAAAAAGGTATATACACGGGACACGACAAGACGAGGACAAAAATATATCTGACTGCTACGCCATCTTGGATTTATGCATGAATATGATGGCTCACTGTTCGTTGTTGGTATTTCCTGCCTAAGTTTGCCCATGTAGTATCTGGGATCTACATATGTTTATATTAGTTACTATGCTGTTACTAAGCAGTAATGTATTACAGCAGTGTTACGTTACTACACCTAATAGGAAATACACATGCGGACTATTGTGCCGGGGGCTGTAGAGCACGAGGGGTTTTGACTAAACGAAAACTAACTGTACTCCCGTCTCCTGCCTGGTCATTTCTCCACAACACAAATATTACAGCCCACTATGCCAATGAAGTAATCATTCAAATAATTGGCAACATCAAATGGTTTTGTGATGAATAAGCCATCTGATTTGATGAAAGATGGAGATGAATTTGTCATTCTGACCATAATTTCATTTAAAGTTCTCCAATGTTTTTTTCCCATCGTTCTTTATATCATTGATCTTAGCATCATAATACAGTTTCTTCTTCTTTTTGTTGAGTTTAGTCACATAATTACTCAATTTGCAGTACGTCAGCCAACCATTCAGTTTTTCAATTCCTCATCAATCCATGGAGCCTTAACAGTTCTAATAGTCAGTTTCTTAACAGGTGCATGTTTATCAATAATTGGAAGAAGCAATTTCATTAATCACATCAGAGTAATACATATTTTTAACATCATCCACATAAGAGTCACAGCAAAATCTTTTGTATGATATTTTGTATGATACACTATTTTAGGCCCAGCTGTTGGAACTTTGGCTTTCCTGGATATAGCCACTATATTGTGATCACTGCATCCAATAATGGGTACGGATACAGCTTTAGAACAGAGTTCTACAGTATTAGTAAAAATGTGATCAATACATGTGGATCATCTTGTTCCTGTAGTGTTTGTAAACACCCTGGTAGGTTGATTAATAACCTGAACCAGATTACAGGCAATGGTTACTGTAAGAAGTTTCCTCTGTTGCGGACAGCTTGATGAAAACCAGTCAATATTCAGGTCCCCAAGAAAGTAGACCTCTTTGTTTTCATCAGATACACTATCAAGCATTTCACACATATTATTTAGATACTGACTGTTCGCACTTGGAGGGCTATAGCAACACCCCAAAAGAAAAGGCTTTAGATGTGCCAAGTCAACCTGCAACCACAACACTTCATTAACACTTGACATAAGATCTTCTCTAAGCATTACAGGGATATGGCTCTGAATATACAGCAACACCTCCCCCATTAGCATTTCTGTGTCTTCTATAGATGTTATATCCTTGTATTGCTACTGCTGTATCATCAAATGAATGATCTAAGTGAGTCTCAGAAATGGCTAATATATGAAAGTTATATGTTAGCAAGTTATTTATTTCATGAACCTTATTTCTAAGGCTACATGTATTATTATGGGCTATTTTCAGCCCTTTCTTGAGATATACATAATACTGAAAACAGCAAACAAAGCAAGATAACAAAAATATACATTCAGAAGTCCATTAATCAATTGGTGTGTGTGTGCTGTAGGGTTGAAGCTACAAACCCATAGGCTTGGCTCTCTCATCCCCTCCAGGCTTCTGGGAGGGAGGGTGGACAATGAGCCTGTCATGACGGATGTAAGCAATGTCCCCACGCGCTCTGGCAGCTTTCATGGCTGGGATCAGTTCTTTGCTCTTCTGGCGCTCAGCTTCAGGATAGTCCTTGTTGAGGAAGATATACGTTCCTCTCAAGTTCTTGGCTCTTTCCAGAACACGCTACCTTGTACCTCAGTAACTTGACCACTATCGGCCTGGGCCTTTCACTTGGGCCGGTGGTGGGTTTTCCAGTCCTGTGGGAGCGCTCCACCTCAATCTTCCTGTGGTCCATCTTCAATTTCTCAGAGATCATTTCCCTCAATTTGTCCTCAGACTCCGTCCAGGTGTCATGTGGAGATTCTGCAATTCCGTCCACAACCATGTTTTTCTGCCTTGATTGTCCCTCGGATTTATCCGTCATTGTTATCATGGATTCACACACAGAACTGATGTCCTCTCTCAATGACTTAGACTGCTGTCATCTTGCCGTTCTCCTGTTTCAACTCATCGAGCTGAAAACTGTACTTCAGGTCCTAGACCTCTCTGGTCAGGTCGTCCATTCTTTTATTAGTTGAATCCACCAGTATTTGGATAAAACACTTGAAGCTATTTTCTTGTTGTTGTAACAGCTGCTTGTATAACTCTTTTTGTTCATTTTAAAAAGATCCTTCACGTGCGATAGACACCACTGTCCTCAACGGTACTCCCGCCGGATTTGGTCTTTGTCATGGGAGCTAGCAACATAGGTTACGCTGTTACTCTTCGCAGTTCCAGACAGGGCAGGTCACAGGGAAGATTGGTGTCAGAGCATAATGAGAGGTTGTGTTTCAGATGAATATGTGACAACTACTTGTCACTTATCCAGTGTCCACAAAACTTCCAGGAGCAAAATTATTCTGATTGGGTTTAAGCAGTAAGGCATGAGGGGGTGTGGTATATGGCCAATATACCACTGCTAAGGACTGTTCTTAAGCACAACGCAACGAGGTGCCTTATTGTTATTATAAACTGTTTACCAACCTAATTAGAACTGTAAAATGTAATGTTTTGTCATACCCGTCGTATTCAGCCAATCAGCATTCAGGGCTCGAACCACCCAGTATATAATCATCTTTATATCACAACACCAGAGCCTCGTTTGATCTTGACAGGATCAAGAAAAATTACAAACATTAACATGAATATGCATGCAATATACTGGTTACTGACAAATGAAAAGACATACCAACATAAAGTGTCTTAATAGGACGTTAGGACAGAACAGCTTCAATGGATGGCAGGTAGCCTAGTGTTTAGAGCGGTGGGCCAGTAACCGAATAGTTGTTGTATGAAATCCCAGAGCTGACAAGGTAAAAATCTGTCATTCTGCACCTGAGGAAGGCAGTTAACCTGTTCCCCGGGTGCCGAAGACATGGATGTCGATTAAGGCAGCCCCCCACACCTCTGATTCAGAGGGGTTGGGTTTACATTTACATTTAAGTCATTTAGCAGACGCTCTTATCCAGAGCGACTTACAAATTGGTGCATTCACCTTATGATATCCAGTGGAACAACCACTTTACAATAGTGCATCTATATCTTTTTTGGGGGGGGGGGTTAGAAGGATTACTTAATCCTATCCCAGGTATTCCTTAAAGAGGTGGGGTTTCAGGTGTCTCCGGAAGGTGGTGATTGACTCCGCTGTCCTGGCGTCGTGAGGGAGCTTGTTCCACCATTGGGGTGCCAGAGCAGCGAACAGTTTTGACTGGGCTGAGCGGGAACTGTGCTTCCTCAGAGGTAGGGGGGCCAGCAGGCCAGAGGTGGATGAACGCAGTGCCCTTGTTTGGGTGTAGGGCCTGATCAGAGCCTGAAGGTATGGAGGTGCCGTTCCCTTCACAGCTCCGTAGGCAATCAGGGTTAAATGCGGAAGATGCATTCACTTGTACAACTGACTAGTATCTCCATTTCCCCTTCAATGCACCTTGGGACAGATTCTACATGTGTCTGGAACTCTATTGGAGGGATGTGACACCATTCCTCCACAAGAAATTCTATAATTTGGTGTTTTGTTGATGGTGTCTCAGGCGCTGCTCCAGAATCTCCCATAGGTGTTCATTTAGGTTGAGATGGCCATGGCATATAGTTTACACTGTTTTCATTCAGTGACCATTCATGCCTTGTGTATTGGAGCAATGTCATCCAATGGGGGCATAGCCAAAATAATGTCCTGCCCTGCATTTTTATGCATGACCCTAAGCATGATGGGATGTACATTTTTTGTATTTGTATTCATTCCGGATCCCCATTAGCTGCTGCAACACCGCAGGAACCATATCTATGTGGAAGCACCTGCTTTCAATATACTGTACTTTGTATCTTCATTTACTCAAGTGTTTCCTCATTTACTCAAGTGTTTCCTGGCAGTTACCACTACATGGCCTTTGATAGTTAACTCAATAACAATGTGAATTTGGTATGTAATAGGTACACACAAACACTAAGAGAATCAGTGTGCGTAAGCGATGTTAAAATATGCTAACCAATCACTACATCAGAGACAGTAGAAACCCGTCCTTCACCTGCACACCATGGTACGTTCCAGACACTGTGATGGTATGGACCGTACCATTAGCATGCTGCTTAGAGAGGGTGGCCATGAAGGGGATATTTCACCTGCACACCATGGTACGTTCCAGACACTGTGATGGTATGGACCGTACCATTAGCATGCTGCTTAGAGAGGGTGGCCATGAAGGGGATATTTCACCTGCACACCATGGTACGTTCCAGACACTGTGATGGTATGGACCGTACCATTAGCATGCTGCTTAGAGAGGGTGGCCATGAAGGGGATATTTCACCTGCACACCATGGTACGTTCCAGACACTGTGATGGTATGGACCGTACCATTAGCATGCTGCTTAGAGAGGGTGGCCATGAAGGGGATATTGAACTTGTACTTCTTTCCTCACAGTTTAATGGTGAAGGAGTGGTTGGGAGTGACCAATGATGTATATAAACCCTGGAGTGCTGATTGGCCAATGAAAAAAAAAAAAAAAGCCACCACCCTCTGTCTATCCTGCTCATTGATTGGGTTAGGTTGAACTGTCACTCCAAAACTAGTGGACCAATGGAGACACATTATCTACACCTCATGGACAAATACAATTACGTAACTTTTGGATTAACCAAACTCAGTAACGTAATCTGATGACTTTCAATTATATTTGGATTACTTTCTCCTTAAGCGTTATTGGAAGAAGACAAAAATAGTCCTTCAAATGCATTTGGTGTGTTATCATAGTGGTCTCTGACTTGTGGTCAATGCTTTTTTCAATGCTGAATAAAATGTCATTGAGAAAATCTGAAAGGTGTCATAATTATATATTTTTCTTGCATACATCCTTTCTGAATGTATAAGTAATCCAAGCTGTAATTATACTTTTTTTCAAAAGTATTTTGTAATCTGATTACATGTAATCAGATACTCCCCAACCCTGAGTGTCTCTAATCTCATTCCTACTCTCCCCTACTGTAGTTCTCCCCTACTGTAGTTCTCCCCTACTGTAATTATCTCCTACTGTAATTATCTCCTACTGTAGTTCTCCCCTACTGTAGTTCTCCCCTACTGTAGTTCTCCCCTACTGTAATTATCTCCTACTGTAATTATCTCCTACTGTAATTATCTCCTACTATAGTTCTCCATTGATGTCTTGCTGAGTGTGACTCTGACAGGTTTCCCAGGTCTTTCATTAGAGTCTGTGGTGAATAATCACTCCTTTCTATGGTGCATTTCTATCAACCCTCTGAGTCTGTGGTGTATACCAATTAACCCTCTGAGTCTGTGGTGTATACCGATTAACCCTCTGAGTCTGTGGTGTATACCGATTAACCCTCTGAGTCTGTGGTGTATACCAATTAACCCTCTGAGTCTGTGGTGTATACCAATTAACCCTCTGAGTCTGTGGTGTATACCAATTAACCCTCTGAGTCTGTGGTGTATACCGATTAACCCTCTGAGTCTGTGGTGTATACCGATTAACCCTCTGAGTCTGTGGTGTATACCGATTAACCCTCTGAGTCTGTGGTGTATACCGATTAACCCTCTGAGTCTGTGGTGTATACCGATTAACCCTCTGAGTCTGTGGTGTATACCAATTAACCCTCTGAGTCTGTGGTGTATACCATTTAACCCTCTGAGTCTGTGGTGTATACTGGTTAACCGTCTGAGTCTGTGGTGTATACAATCATGCCTTTTAACCCTCTGAGTCTGTGGTGTATACCGATTAACCCTCTGAGTCTGTGGTGTATACCGATTAACCCTCTGAGTCTGTGGTGTATACCGATTAACCCTCTGAGTCTGTGGTGTATACCATTCATACCAATTAACGCTCTGATTGCCTCATGGGAGAGTGTCTGCGTTTAGACAGGCAGCCCAATTTAGATACTTTTTTTCTCACTAATTGGTCTTTTGACCAATCAGATCTACTCTGAAAAAGAGCTGAGGTGAAAAGATCTGATGTGATTGGTCAAAATTCTTATTTTCAATGATGGCCTGGGAACAGTGGGTTAACTGCCTTGTTCAGGGGCAGAACGACATATTTTTACCTTGTCAGCTCAGGGATTCGATCTTGTAACCTTTCGGTTACAAGTCCAACGCTCTATCCACTAGGCTACCTGCTGGTTACTGGCCCAACGCTCTATCCACTAGGCTACCTGCTGGTTACTGGCCCAACGCTCTATCCACTAGGCTTCCTGCTGGTTACTGGCCCAACGCTCTATCCACTAGGCTACCTGCTGGTTACTGGCCCAACGCTCTATCCACTAGGCTACCTGCTGGTTACTGGCCCAACGCTCTATCCACTAGGCTACCTGCTGGTTACTGGCCCAACGCTCTATCCACTAGGCTTCCTGCTGGTTACTGGCCCAACGCTCTATCCACTAGGCTTCCTGCAGGTTACTGGCCCAACGCTCTATCCACTAGGCTACCTGCTGGTTACTGGCCCAACGCTCTATCCACTAGGCTTCCTGCTGGTTACTGGCCCAACGCTCTATCCACTAGGCTACCTGCTGGTTACTGGCCCAACGCTCTATCCACTAGGCTACCTGCTGGTTACTGGCCCAACGCTCTATCCACTAGGCTATCTGCTGGTTACTGGCCCAACGCTCTATCCACTAGGCTACCTGCTGGTTACTGGCCCAACGCTCTATCCACTAGGCTACCTGCTGGTTACTGGCCCAACGCTCTATCCACTAGGCTACCTGCTGGTTACTGGCCCAACGCTCTATCCACTAGGCTACCTGCTGGTTACTGGCCCAACGCTCTATCCACTAGGCTACCTGCTGGTTACTGGCCCAACTCTCTATCCACTAGGCTTCCTGCTGGTTACTGGCCCAACGCTCTATCCACTAGGCTACCTGCTGGTTACTGGCCCAACGCTCTATCCACTAGGCTACCTGCTGGTTACTGGCCCAACGCTCTATCCACTAGGCTACCTGCTGGTTACTGGCCCAACGCTCTATCCACTAGGCTTCCTGCTGGTTACTGGCCCAACGCTCTATCCACTAGGCTTCCTGCAGGTTACTGGCCCAACGCTCTATCCACTAGGCTACCTGCTGGTTACTGGCCCAACGCTCTATCCACTAGGCTTCCTGCTGGTTACTGGCCCAACGCTCTATCCACTAGGCTACCTGCTGGTTACTGGCCCAACGCTCTATCCACTAGGCTACCTGCTGGTTACTGGCCCAACGCTCTATCCACTAGGCTACCTGCTGGTTACTGGCCCAACGCTCTATCCACTAGGCTACCTGCTGGTTACTGGCCCAACGCTCTATCCACTAGGCTACCTGCTGGTTACTGGCCCAACGCTCTATCCACTAGGCTACCTGCTGGTTACTGGCCCAACGCTCTATCCACTAGGCTTCCTGCTGGTTACTGGCCCAACGCTCTATCCACTAGGCTACCTGCTGGTTACTGGCCCAACGCTCTATCCACTAGGCTACCTGCTGGTTACTGGCCCAACGCTCTATCCACTAGGCTACCTGCTGGTTACTGGCCCAACGCTCTATCCACTAGGCTACCTGCTGGTTACTGGCCCAACGCTCTATCCACTAGGCTACCTGCTGGTTACTGGCCCAACGCTCTATCCACTAGGCTACCTGCTGGTTACTGGCCCAACGCTCTATCCACTAGGCTACCTGCTGGTTACTGGCCCAACGCTCTATCCACTAGGCTACCTGCTGGTTACTGGCCCAACGCTCTATCCACTAGGCTACCTGCTGGTTACTGGCCCAACGCTCTATCCACTAGGCTTCCTGCTGGTTACTGGCCCAACGCTCTATCCACTAGGCTACCTGCTGGTTACTGGCCCAACGCTCTATCCACTAGGCTACCTGCTGGTTACTGGCCCAACGCTCTATCCACTAGGCTACCTGCTGGTTACTGGCCCAACGCTCTATCCACTAGGCTTCCTGCTGGTTACTGGCCCAACGCTCTATCCACTAGGCTACCTGCTGGTTACTGGCCCAACGCTCTATCCACTAGGCTACCTGCTGGTTACTGGCCCAACGCTCTATCCACTAGGCTACCTGCTGGTTACTGGCCCAACGCTCTATCCACTAGGCTACCTGCCACCTCAATATGAAGGCATTTGGGATGTGTTCCTAGACTATTCTCCTTCTTTCTTGTTAGTTGAGCCGTCAGACCCTCCTTGTGCTGAATAAAGTATAACTCTGGCTGACTCACCCTCTGAGGCAGAAGACTGGGGCTCTATGGTTCATTTACAACATATACTGTAACTCTCCTGGACTGTGATTCACAACCCTAGAAACACGCAAACCCTAGAAACACGCAAACCCACTTGGCGAATTCATATTTAAAATAATGCTCCCGTCATATCTGTTCAAGACTTTTATTAAGAGTCAAGAAAAAACTGCATACGGCTCTTACCAGGGTCACTTGTGTATTTAAGCTTCATATCTGTTCGATTGGACTTCATGCTCCTTGTGTTTTTTTAGGGCAGGCATTCATTCATCTTAAGGATCAGACCCTTTTTTCCAATTTTCGCCTAAAATGACATACCCAGATCTAACTGCCTATAGATCAGGACCTGAAGCAAGGATATGCATATTCTTGATACCATTTGAAAGGAAACACTTTGAAGTTGACTTAAATGTAAATGTAAATGTAAGTTTGTGGAAATGTGAAAGTAATGTAGGAGAATTTAACACATTAAAGTCAACTCTATCCTCTGCAGTTGGTTATTACCATATTATTACATATTTATACTTTATGTATATGTAGGCATTTAAGTAATTCATAACACAAAAGCGTACATTTATGAATGTTTTAATTTTCAAAAGTAATGACTGCTCCTTTGTTGTAGGAAGAAGGAAGAAGCTATTCCAGCAGTTCACTGCATTGTGTGTGGTGAATTCTGGAGGAATTATTTTGCTTGGATACAAGACAGCAATTACAATAAAGCGCTGATGGGGTTACTAGAAATAGGTTATTTGTGGTGCTTCGTGTCACACACACACACACCCACACACACACACACACACACACACACACAGTGAAGACATCTGGTGTATCAGAAGGAGGGGAGGAGACCACTGTGATAGGTGTAGGGCCCATGAAGTCTATCCTTGAGAGTGTTCCCAATTCTCCACCAAGACACCTGGCTGTCAGATCTTTGGCTAATGAGGTACACAGTCAGTTGCTAAGGGACAATCCCAGCTGCATGAATTCCACTGGAAGAAAATAACAGAATGCAGAAACCTCTGGGTTCCGTTCCAGCTGTTTTAGTTACTGTGAAATGATACTGATATAGACACACAGGATAAAGAGATAAGGGGATATTTTAAGGTCTTGTCCATATCACACATATCCCCCGTGGGCCCTGGGAATGGCAGTGTAAGTAGGCAGAGTTCCCAGAAGAGTCTGATCCAAAGAGATGTGTCAGACAGGCTCAGTATAGCACAGACCCACTCAAGGTGAAATTAAATACTTCCCCACTGTAGAGAAAAAAATAAATGCTAAAATGTGACTCTCAGTCAGAAATATATGTTGAAAAACAAGATTTAGAATGGTTTTATATGCATGGTTTCTTCAATATGTTTCAGTCACCTTGACCATTGATAAAGATGTAGGATCTTAATTTGAACACTTTGTTGCTGAGAATTTTGTATCAAAATGTTTTATCAAAATAGATCAACCCCTACAAAAATGTCCATTAATTATAATCCACATAATAATTCACATTTCCTGTTGCTGCAGGATGATTTTCCTGTTGTAGCGAACTGGCTCAAATTAAGATCCTACATCTGTAGGGTGATTGACATGTAATTATAATGAATGAACTGTGTTCTGTTTATGCACTGGTTGCCTCTCTGCTCCCCTCTATGGGACAAGAATGCAAATCACAGTGGCCCACAGATACAATTATGCCATGTTTGTTGGATTACCTGAATCATATGTGTGAAATGTACCTTGACATAGAAGAAATTATCGAGATTTCAAAGTGAAGCAATTCAATGAACACAGATGTAACTACTTTAGTCTCAAGTGAATGGATGTTATGTTCAAATGTCTGTCTTTCAACTATGGAAAAGGCCCTGTGAGAGCACTGATTTACAGTGTTTAGTGACCCGCCCCTTCCCTTCCCTCCTCGCTCCGCTCCTCTGCTCTCTAACTCTCCCTGCTCAATGCCTCCATCAGCGCTTCTGAGTTCTGAGCAGCCGAGCCGCATGGATGGAGATGCCTGTTTCAGATTAAATAATACATAAAAGAACACACTGCTAAGACCGTAGAGCAGAGCGACAAGAAATTCCACTTAGCTGATGCTAATCGGCCGTGCACGAAGTGTGCACAAGGAGTAAATGGTGTTTCAGAGCACCAGAGTTTGAGCCTCTCTCTCGCCTTCGAAAGTTCCCTGAGGCTCAGGAAAGAGAGAGAGAGAGAGATTGAAAGAGAGAGACTGAGAGAAAGATTATAAGAGAGAGAGAGCACTGACTGACTGAATAAGCATTTAATGCATAGCCCAGAGCCCAGACAAGCCTTGTCAGTTTCAAACCACATTTGACCATTTTATTTCCCCATGCCCAGCAGCTACTGTTAACTAAAAGAGAGAAGTATTATCCTGAATTGATTCAGCACTGTAAAGATCCATGTAGAAGGCTAGATCATGGTTGGAGTGAAAGCATGTTGGCGTGCTTATCAGATAATGAGTAGGAAGGGAGGAGTACACACTTGGAAGACAGATGAGAAGTACAGTATGAGATAAACCAGCTGTACTGTGTCTGACCAGAGGGCTATAGTTCAAATCCCAGATTTGCCCATGCTTTTTTACTTTCTTAAGCTACATTCTGTAAGATTTCCAGTTACTTCAGTTGAATTAGTTACAACATATAAATACAGAATAAATCCTTATAATCCACTTTATCCACCAGAGGAATCCAGGTAGAAAAGTCAACCCCAGTCACGTGCATCATGTGTTATTGATATGGGTCTGCTAGATGAGTGAGAGCTTCACAGAGACAGACTGCTGCTGTAGCTGATTGTCTCATGAAAATGTAATGAATGGAAATAGTTTCCCACACTGCTCTCAGTATCTTAAGCTAGAGTATTGGTCAAGTCAGGGTTCAAATACTATTGGAAATAATTGGAAATATTTCATATGTTCTTGATTAAGCTTGCCTTGCTTAATGGACCAATAGAACAGTCCCAAACTGCGAGCGCTGCCTATCTGGCACACCAGGCAGACTAAAGCAAACGCAAAAATGATTTTAAGGATGTGAAATAGTATTTGAACACAGGTGTGTGCTCTGCTCTCATATCTGATACTACAGCAGTCTAGTAGTCTCCTCCTACTTGTTTGTGTCTGTTGTTCAACAGTTAGTCGTTCGTTCCAGCTTCAGATGAAAATCTCTATCAAAACAACAAAAAGAACAACTTCAAAAGCTTGGCAGCTGATTTCATATACCTAAATCAACCAAGTCTGGATTAATGATGAAATGGGTGTGATGCATGGTTGGTTAATTTACCTTCTGGGTGCCAAAACGCCTATATAACTACTGTATATAAGAATTATGAATGCATTGCATGCTGAATAAAATGGCAAAACATTTAGGAGGAATGTGTCTGAATATCCTCTAAATCTTCAGGGTCGAGGTTCCACGACTTGAGGATGAGGATACAATACCCAGGACACATTAGGAAGTGATTTAAGAGCCTGCTGTGAAGGCCAAGCAGAGGAAAATGAGAAATAGGCATACTGTAGGCTTGAATTTATTATAAACATTGACCTATCCGATGACCATGGACTCCTAGGCGTCTGTGGCTGTCAGTGTCTGACAAGTCACAAACAGCTCAGTACTCACAGACATGTAGGATACATTGTCATAGGCTCATAGCATACTGTACTTTAGGCTATGTTCTGTCACAACTCTGCTGGTTCATCACGCAGCTAACATTCTCACGTTCACAAACATCTATCACAGCACACTGACCACCAGGTCATTTGAGGAGAGTTATGCTGTGTGCTGGTCATGCATGTGCACGCACACACACGCACACACACACACACACACACACACACACACACACACACACACACACACACACACACACACACACACACACACACACACACACACAATTAATTATTCTCACTTGTCAGTAACAATGGCATGCTTACATAATGAGTTTACATAAGCCATTTACTGTACACAGAACGAACAGAGAGATACAAAGTGAAGCCAAGCCAGTTCTATGAAAGACTACAGTGTTCTCTTAGCTTAGATCAGATTAATAATCCCCCTTCAGGAGACTGAAAAGATTTGGCATGGGTCCTCAGATCCTCAAAACGTTCTACGACTGCACCATTGAGAGCATCCTAACTGGTTGCATCACCTCCCGGTATGGCAACTGCTCGGCCTCAAACCACAAGGCACTACAGAGGGTAGTGTGTCCGGCCCAGTACATCACTGGGGCCAAGCCTCCTGCCATCCAGGACCTCTATACCAGGCGGTGTCAGAGGAAAGCCCTAAAAAAGGCAGACTCCAGCCACCCTAGTCATAGACTGTTCTCTCTGCTACCACACGGCAAGCAGTACCAGAGTGCCTAGTCTAGGTCCAAGAGGCTTCTAAACAGCTTCCACCCCACCCCCAGACTCCTGAACAGCTAATCAAATGGCTACCCAGACTATTTGCATTGACCCCCCCCCCCCCACACACACATTTTTTACACTGCGGCTACACTGTTTATTATCTATGCATAGTCACTTTACCTCTACCTACATACATATTACCTCAATTGCCTGGACTAACCTGTGCCCCCGCACATTGACTCTGTACCGGTACCCCCTATATATATCCTCCTTGCTGTTATTTTATTGTTCTTTTTTCTTTCTTCTTTTTTACTTCAGTTTATTTTAGTAAATACTTTCTTAACACTTGTTTTTCTTAAAATTGCATTGTTGGTTAAGGGCTTGTAAGTAAGCATTTCACTGTAAGGTCTACACCTGTTGTATTTGGCGCATGTGACAAATTTGATTAATAAAGTAGCAACCAACAGCCAATAACAACAACCAGTTATATTTCTTAGTCAAATAGAGTTTGACTTTTTGCTCTTTGATCGCAATAAAACCATAAAATGACTATCATTCTTTTGTGAAAGGCTTGCAATAAATGAGTGCTCAGTTACTCAATATTATTACAAATTGTTATAGTTGATTATTGGCAGCATGTAAGCCTATCTCTCTCCAAATGCTTATAAGACTGCACCCTAACAGTAACCTGTTCCAATACTGTATAGTCAACTTTTCTATAGTTGTCATAGTTGGCTACATTATGACAACATACAACTGGGTCCAGGCTAGTACAATTGTTTTGAGATTAGACAGAGAACATGCTGAACATAGATATGGAAGACAGTAGCCTCTAGGGGGCTGGGCTATGGCTGTCTTCATAGACAAATCAATCCGTCTCTCTGTAAGATTTCAGATTTCAGCTCCACTATGGGATTCAAGATTGCTGTTAATTTAAAAACTACAGAGGTAGGATCTTAATTTGAGCCTGTTTGCTACAACAGGAAAACAGTACTGCAGCAACAGGAAATGTAAATATTATGTGGATTATAATTAATGGACATTTTGTGTTAGGGTTGATACATTTTTCGTCTGACAATTTAAAGTGGAAATTAGAAACTTTAGAAGCCTTTTCAAACCTTGAATACACTAAAAGTTTGCATTTCCTGATATGCAGGAAAATTCTCAGCAACAAAAAAGTGATCAAATTAAGATCCTACATCTGTATCTTGCAGCCAGCAGAACGAGATAGAACACTCATCAAACTAAGATGAGAGCACTAACACTACATGTTCAACACTTTCTCTACATATCTATGAGGTATCTCTCTAGGCCTAGTTTGTGAATATGCCTGTCTATGCCTGTCATTCCTTCTCTAAAATATCAAAAGGAAGCCTTTCTTTCTGTATTACAGTTTGTTGTAAATGTAAAAATCTGATGAGTTGACTTCTTTTAAAAGTGTTGTATGTGGGAACATTTCTGAAACACAAAAACTGGTTGATTTGCTTACTACATGCATATCCTGGCCTTGCATGTTGTTGCTGCTTAGTTGACAATATCTAACCTGCGAGTTGCTGTGGTGACAGACCATTTATTATCGAAGCAAGTCGTGCTGGTATGTTTTTCTCAGTTTGTAGATGTACAGTAGAGCTACTATACACCTGGGTGATGAACATACTTCCTGGTGGACCACATCGGCAGTAAAGTTTTGTGCTAAGTGGGTCAAGTGAACAGCAGAGCAGTGCCATGTCATCACCTCGCATTCATCTTCACTCACAGTGGTACTAACTAACTGCATGGGGATTTGGGTGTTTAAAACCAGATTATATATGGCAAAATGTTGAGATATGATGTTGAACATATTTTGTGGCCATACTGTATGATGTGCCTCTCCAAAATACCTGTGCAGACTCACCATAATGTAAGACATGCTCCAGTTCCATAAAGTGCAACTTTCGGAATGAGTGTTGGACAAATATGTACTAGATTGCATGACTCATTGTGCTACTCAATGTACAGGTAGGTGCATTATGGATCAAATAAAATGTTACATTGTTTACAATGCTAAGCTGTCCAGTATCCTGTCACACAGGGACTTACTTCTGTAGAGGCGGAGAAACAGAGATGGAATCATGGAAATGGAATTAAAATAGAAATTGAATTATCATTCTATGGATGGAACACTCCTTTTTTCCTTTTAGAAGGCCTCTGAAGATGGCTGTTAATAATAAAGCTTAGTCTCGACCTTCACTGTCTGGTCATTGCAGGAGGTCAGATGGACCCGTATGGGCACTACAAGAGGAAAAAGCACATGGTGCCAAACCTCTAATCTGCCCTTTTGATTGTTGATGCATTAACGCGAATGACATGCGATTCCTCTCAGTCACAGTTAGTTCACATCAAGCAAACATTTCACGGAAATCATCTCATTTGTCACTCTTATATAATAAGGCATATGTTTTGTTGCTAACTGTAATTTTAATTTCACACAGTCGTTTGGAATCCTGTTAGTGTCATCACAAATACTTTCTCATTTCAAAAAAAGGGTTCCTAAAGGGTTCTTCGGCTGTCCCCATAGGAGAACCCTTTTTGGTTCCAAGCGGAACCCTTTTTGGTTCGAGATAGAACTCTTTTGGGTTCCATGTAGAACCCTCTTGGGAAAGGGTTCTACATGGAACGCAATAGGGTTCTACCTGGAACCAAAAGGGTTCTACTGTAACGGCCGTCGGAAGAGAGAGTAGACCAAGGTGCAGCGGAGTTAGTGTTCATCTTCAGGAATTTATTAAACAACGTGAACACTATACAAAAACAAGAAAACCGACAGCCACACAGTACTGTCAGGTGCAAACACGAAACAGAAACAATCCCCCACAAAACCAAAAGGAAAAATAGGCTCCTTATGTGTGACTCCCAATCAGCAACAACGAACTACAGCTGTGCCTGATTGGGAGCCACACACACACACGGCCCAAAACAAAGAAATACAAAAACATAGAAAAATGAACATAGAACGCCCACCCAATGTAACACCCTGGCCTAACCAAAATAAAGAACAAAAACCCCTCTCTATGGCCAGGGCGTTACATCTACCTGGAACCAAAAATGGTTCTTCAAAGGGTTCTTCTTCTAAGATGGGAGAAGCACATTTTAAAGGCCCACTTTAAAAAAAGAAGAAGGATCTTTATGAGCATTTAAATAATGGATTCAATCAAATTAAGGAGGTGGCCTTCAAGGCTTTGTACACTATTAATCAGACAGACACTTGTGAACACAACAGGCCAACTCAGGACATGTACAAACAAGCCTTTGTGAGTATGGTGATACACATTTGGAGGAACAGGGGCAGGTATGAAAAGTGAGGTATAGAAAGGTGTAACCAGACCTAGGCAGGTATGAGTCGGTGGAGAGGCAAGTGTAAGCAGACCAGAGCAGTCCCAGGGCAGGAGGAGACCTATAGGCTGCCCTGAGGGCAGATAGAGAGCAAACACTTTCAGACAAATTCCAGCCCTAGCCGCAGGTTGACGTTTGTTATCATGAATCTTGCCCTGGAGATATAACTGAGCAATTTCCGCTAGATGGGCCAGCTGCAAAGTCAAAATTGGCAATATTGTAAAAATTCATGACAACCAAAATATGATTTTTGGTCTTAATTAAGGTTTGGGTTAGGCATTAGGGTTAACAGCGTGGTTAATGTTAGGGTTAGGTTTAAAATCAGATTTTATGACTTAGTGCCTGTACCAGCTAGTGACCACTCATGATGAAAAATGCTAACCTGCACCCCAGGCAGCCAGTCTTCTGGATCTGGGACTGTAGGACACTGTAGTAGGCAGCATAATAGTAGGCAACATGTTCAGGCAAAGATCTCATGGGGCTGAGAGATATTCACCTGACTAATCACAGGTGTGTGTGTGTGTGTGTGTGTGTGTGTGTGTGTGTGTGTGTGTGTGTGTGTGTGTGTGTGTGTGTGTGTGTGTGTGTGTGTGTGTGTGTGTGGGTGGGTGGGTGTGTGGGGCGGGGGTAGATGGGTGGGTGTGTGTGCGTGCGTGTACATGTGTGTGTGAGAGAAAGAGAGAAAGAGAGCACTGAGAAAAGTATGTCAAAGAAAGTTGACTATCTAATCAAATACATTAGAGGATTTTTATGACAGCGATTCATTTTGGATTCGTTTTTCTCTGCACGAAACATTTTCCCAGAATTGTCTCAGTGGGCCTACCATTATACTGGAGTATGCCAGATAAAAAAATCCATGTTTAAGCTCTTTGGCTCCAAGATAAGAACTTTCTCCATTTACAACCAGAGTGAAATGTCCTCATTAATGTCTCCCATTCAACATTTATTAGAGTCAATACTGTATATCTCCCCTAAAATATTTAAAACTATTAGACAACTGAGTTATGGAAACATGGCTCTAAAATGATGCAGGAATGTTTGCTCTTTTTGTATGTGTACATAGAATCTGTACAGTTTAGAGTTTCTTATTAATGCTTTTACGGACTTGACATTCACTGTGCCATGTCCCCTCTAGACAAAATGTAATTATTCAATCAGATATGCTACTCCTGACTTTAACACAACATTAAACATTTCAACCATAGAAAACAAAACAGGGCACCATTTGTGATGCTTACAATGTATGCTTTCTAGCAATCTCAAAGATGCTCACAAAGTGTGCTTTCAAGCCACGTCAAAGAGGCCTACTTTGGTTCGTAACTGAATTACTGAATAACCACCATGTAGTCGGTTTAAAAGGATTCCTAAACAGAGTGTGTCTGGTCACGTAGGCTAGTTGTAATTCCTAGAAGTTTGCCATGTCTCCAGTCTCCAGACCTCCTATAGCATGGCTGTATATGTCCATGGGCTGTATAGGAGATGTCTGTCTGTGGACTTGACATACTATGAGGAACTGGTTATTCCCTAGTGATGTACAGTCAATAGATATGTTACGGATTTCTTTTCCAGATTGGCTTTCATGATATCAAAAGTCTCCTGTGATCATTTATATCAAATTAAACTTCATTTGAAGTTTGATTTGATTCAGTCATATACAGTTGAAGTCAGAAGTTTACATACACCTTAGCCAAATACATTTAAACTCAGTTTTCCACAATTCCTGACATTTAATCCTAGTAAAAATTCCCTGTTTTAGGTCAGTTAGGATCACCACTTTATTTTAAGAATGTGAAATGTCATAATAAGAGTAAAGAGAATGATTTATTTCAGCTTTTATTTCTTTCATCACATTCCCAGTGGGTCAGAAGTTTACATACACTCAATTAATATTTGTTAGCATTGCCTTTAAATGGTTTAACTTGGATCAAACGTTTCGGGTAGCCTTCCACAAGCTTCCCACAATAAGTTGGGTGAATTTTGGCCCATTCCTCCTGACAGAACTAGTATAACTGAGTCAGGTTTGTAGACCTCCTTGCTCGCACACGCTTTTTCAGTTCTGCCCACAAATTTTCTATAGGATTGAGGTCAGGGCTTTGTGATGGCCACTCCAATACCTTGACTTTGTTGTCCTTAAGCCATTTTGCCATAACTTTGGAAGTATGCTTGGGGTCATTGTCCATTTGGAAGACCCATTTGCGACCAAGCTTTAACTCCCTGACTGAGGTCTTGAGATGTTGCTTCAATATATCCACATAATTGTCCTTCCTCATGATGTCATCTATTTTGTGAAGTGCACCAGTCTCTCCTGCAGCAAAGCACCCCCACAACATGATGTTGCCACACCTGTGCTTCACGGTTGTGATGGTGTTCATCTTTGCAAGCCTCCCCCTTTTTCCTCCAAACATAGCGGTGGTCAGTATTGCTAAACAGTTATATTTTTGTTTCATCAGACGAGAGGACATTTCTCCAAAAAGTAAGATCTTTGTCCCCGTGTGCAGTTGCAAACCGTAGTCTGGCTTTTTTATGATGGTTTTGAAGCAGTGGCTTCTTCCTTGCTAAGCGGCCTTTCAGGTTATGTCAATATAGGACTCGTTTTACTGTGGATATAGATACTTTTGTACCTGTTTCCTCCAGCATCTTCACAAGGTCCTTTGCTGTTGTTCTGGGATTGATTTGCACTTTTCACACCAAAGTACGTTCATCTCTAGGAGACAGAATGCGTCTCCTTCCTGAGCGGTATGACGGCTGCGTGGTCCCATGGGGTTTATACTTGCATACTATTGTTTGTACAGATGAATGTGGTACCTTCAGGCGTTTGGAAATTGCTCCCAAGGATGAACCAGACTTGTGGAGGGCTACAATTTTCTATCTGAAGTTTTGGCTGATTCCTTTTGATTTTCCAATGATGTCAAGCAAAGAAGCACTGAGTTTGATGGTAGGCCATTAAATACATCCACAGGTACACCTCCAATTGACTCAAATGATGTCAATTAGCCAATCAGAAGCTTCTAAAGCCATGACATCATTTTCTGGAATTGTCCAAGCTGTTTAAAGGCACAGTCAACTTACTGTATGTAAACTTCTGACCCACTGGAATTGTGATACAGTGAATGATAAGAGAAATAATCTGTCTGTAAACAATTGTTTGAAAAATTACTTGTGTCATGCGCAAAGTAGATGTCCGTACCGACTTGCCAAAACTATAGTTTGTTAACAAGAAATTTGTGGAGGGTATGTAAACGTCCGACATCAACTGTATTTTAACTTATATTTTTGGTTGAGATGGAGACGTGAATCCAACATATTAATTATTAATTTGTAGACAAATTGGAATTAAAGCCAGACTAAGTCAGTAGCACAGATGGAACTATAGAAGCAGTAGACACATCTCATTTAAATGTTGATAATTGGTTGAGTTGTCAACCAAACACAATTCAATATTACTTTTGTAATACAGTAAATAGCCTAAAGTTAAGTCTTCCAAACTAATGTAACATTCAACCTTAAAATGAGTAACATCCATGGCCACATTGAGGTTACTGTAACTATACATTTCTTCTTATGTAATCATATAAAGCGTGTATGTTCAAGATAGCATGCATAGGTCGTCACAGGTCTGTGGAGATCTTCACAATCGCTGTAATAAACTGAGCAGAATCTCGAAACGGCATTGATCAGTTGCACTTTTAATGTAATCTCAACTGCAATCCAGGCCACAGTGATAACATATTAATATTTTGTATAAATATACAAAATATCTGACATTGTATTCCCATTTTAACTTTCCTGTGCTTTCAAATGGTTGAATGCACAGTGATAGACATTTGGGTGGTAACTAATCCAAAATCTGACAGGTTCAGGGCAGGGTACTGGGTGGTAGCCAGCTAGAACAGTGACTAAGGTTCAGGACAGGGTACTGGGTGGAGGTCAGCTAGAACAGTGACTAAGGTTCAGGGCAGGGTACTGGGTGGAGGTCAACTAGAACAGTGACTAAGGTTCAGGACAGGGTACTGGGTGGAGGTCAGCTAGAACAGTGACTAAGGTTCAGGGCAGGGTACTGGGTGGAGGTCAGCTAGAACAGTGACTAAGGTTCAGGGCAGGGTACTGGGTGGAGGTCAGCTAGAACAGTGACTAAGGTTCAGGGCAGGGTACTGGGTGGAGGTCAGCTAGAACAGTGACTAAGGTTCAGGGCAGGGTACTGGGTGGAGGTCAGCTAGAACAGTGACTAAGGTTCAGGGCAGGGTACTGGGTGGTAGCCAGCTAGAACAGTGACTAAGTTTCAGGACAGGGTACTGGGTGGAGGTCAGCTAGAACAGTGACTAAGGTTCAGGGCAGGGTACTGGGTGGAGGTCAGCTAGAACAGTGACTAAGGTTCAGGGCAGGGTACTGGGTGGAGGTCAGCTAGAACAGTGACTAAGGTTCAGGGCAGGGTACTGGGTGGAGGTCAGCTAGAACAGTGACTAAGGTTCAGGGCAGGGTACTGGGTGGAGGTCAGCTAGAACAGTGACTAAGGTTCAGGGCAGGGTACTGGGTGGAGGTCAGCTAGAACAGTGACTAAGGTTCAGGGCAGGGTACTGGGGGCAGGTCAGCTAGAACAGTGACTAAGGTTCAGGGCAGGGTACTGGGGGCAGGTCAGCTAGAACAGTGACTAAGGTTCAGGGCAGGGTACTGGGGGTAGGTCAGCTAGAACAGTGACTAAGGTTCAGGACAGGGTACTGGGTGGAGGTCAGCTAGAACAGTGACTAAGGTTCAGGGCAGGGTACTGGCTGGAGGTCAGCTAGAACAGTGACTAAGGTTCAGGGCAGGGTACTGGGTGGAGGTCAGCTAGAACAGTGACTAAGGTTCAGGACAGGGTACTGGGTGGAGGTCAGCTAGAACAGTGACTAAGGTTCAGGGCAGGGTACTGGCTGGAGGTCAGCTAGAACAGTGACTAAGGTTCAGGACAGGGTACTGGGTGGAGGTCAGCTAGAACAGTGACTAAGGTTCAGGACAGGGTACTGGGTGGAGGTCAGCTATTGGGGACTATTTAACAGTCTGATGACCTGGAGATAGAAGCTGTTTATTAGTCTCTCGGTCCCAGCTTTGATGCACCTGTACTGTCTCCTCCTTCCAGATGGTAGCGGGGTGAACATGCCGTGGCTCGGGTGGCTGAGGTCCTTGATGATCTAAGCCTTCCTGTGACACTGTTTGCTGTCCTGGGGATGTCCTGGGGGGCAGGCAGTGTGCCCCCGATGATGCATTTGGCTGACCACACCACCCTCTGTGGAGCCCTGCGGTTGCGGAAGGTGGAATTGCCATACCAGGCGGTGATACAGCCCGACAGTATGCTCTCAATGGTGCATCTGTAAAAGTTTGTGAGGGTCTTAGGGGCGAGAATAGAATAGATCCAATCAAATCAAAACCATCAGATGGAAAGTGACTGCAAACAGAATAGAATGGTGCTATGTGCGTGTTCTACTGGATTAAACTATTCCACTTTCTGCCCATCAGAGGTCTTTGTTCCTGTTCTAAGTTCAGCAAGTTTAAAGAGGAACAACATGTGGCAGCGGGGGAACGTGATGTGTGGTGTCATCATCATCATCCATCATGGAGCTGCGCCTGCAGCCTAGTGTTGTGTAGCATGACGCTACCCTGGTGTTGTGTAGCATGACGCCACCCTGGTGTTGTGTAGCATGACGCCACCCTGGTGTTGTGTAGCATGACGCCACCCTGGTGTTGTGTAGCATGACGCCACCCTGGTGTTGTGTAGCATGACGCCACCCTGGTGTTGTGTAGCATGACGCCACCCTGGTGTTGTGTAGCATGACGCCACCCTGGTGTTGTGTAGCATGACGCCACCCTGGTGTTGTGTAGCATGACGCCACCCTGGTGTTGTGTAGCATGACGCCACCCTGGTGTTGTGTAGCATGACGCCACCCTGGTGTTGTGTAGCATGACGCCACCCTGGTGTTGTGTAGCATGACGCCACCCTGGTGTTGTGTAGCATGACGCCACCCTGGTGTTGTGTAGCATGACGCCACCCTGGTGTTGTGTAGCATGACGCCACCCTGGTGTTCTAGACGCATGCATGCACACACACCCATATACATTAACACTATGTACAGACTTTACACATACGTACGTACAGTCATACATTCTACGATGTGCAGACACGGACACACAAAGTAAAGCACTCACACAGAGTAAAACACACACACATTACACAAGCATTCCAGCCAGCCAGTGATGTCATGAGAATGCTCTCTTTCCACGTGCAGCAGCCTCTATCCCTGACATGGCATCAGCTGCACTGCTCCTAGAGTCGTTCATCACACTCCCCTTTGTCCTCCAACACCCGCCCCCCTCTCTCTCTCTCTCTCTCTCTCTCTCTCCGTCTTTCTTCCATCCCTCTCCCTCTCTCCCTCTCTCCCTCCTTCCCACCCTCTATTTCTCCCCCTCACTTTATTTTTCTCTCTCTTTGAGTCACTTGGAGTCGCGCCCCGCTTGTCCTCATCTCCAGGGGCCAATTTATCATTCAGAGTCCTCCCCTCCGTCTTGGTGCCAGCGGTTCCTCTGCACCCTGTACCGACCGCCGCTTTCTGCTCTCAGTAAAGCCAATGCCATGCAGGCACAATACGCCGCCACGACCACTGACACCCCCCTCTTCCTGTTACTCATTTGCAAGGGTTTCATTTTATTCTGCCATAGGAAATCAGCATCAACTCTGCAGTGTGTGTGTGTGTGTGTGTGTGTGTGTGTGTGTGTGTGTGTGTGTGTGTGTGTGTGTGTGTGTGTGTGTGTGTGGCGCTGCTTTGGACCATTATTGTTCTGTTTTTAGCGTTCACAGAGAAATACGAGGTGTCAGTCTTGTCAATATGCCAGGGTGTTAAACTTCATGAATATCAGGAGTTCCAATATTTCACAGCACATCAACTCTCTGTCAGAGAATCTATGCAAATTAAAAAGTCCTTGAATATAAGTTTGAATAACTACATATAGATAGCTCCTCTACAGTGCAAAGTACATCCTCTGAAATATCAGAGCTCTAATGCATAGGTGGGTGGGAAGTACGGTTGAGACCCTTTGCTGCTCCCATGTGATGTACTGTATATTTACTGGGTGGAGTTGAGTGGCATTTTATACACTTTATTTCAAGACTATTTTGCCTCCAGCCATTTAAATCAACCTTGAAGCCTATTGAGTATAAGATAATAAAATAATCACACCCCCTCCAGACTTGAGAATTCCATGAGGTCACATTTGTCCTCCAGAGAAGGGAGAGTTTCTCAGTGATTGAATTTAAAGCCCTTCTCTCCATTGAACCTGCTAATGTCTATCTGAGAGACCCTCACTGCATTAATTACCAAGAGTGCCGGAGTCACTGGCGTGACTTGAAGGACAAAGGAGGAAAGATGTTCCCTGGACTCTCTCTCTCTCTCTGTAAGACAAACAGTCTGTGAATGTGAGTGAGTGTGTGTGTGTGTATGTATGTGTGTGTGTGTGCGTGCGTGCGTGTGTGTGGGTGTGCTTGCGTGCGTGCGTGTGCGTGCGTACCCATGCACTCTCTCCAACTAGCTCAAGTGGCAAAGTATGTGTACAAGTCTGTGATCCACGCCACCAGGATCCTCCCGTCATTGTAATGGTCAGTAAAACATATTTCTGTGACAGGGAATGCCTCAGCTTCACAGCACTTGTCAAGCTTATTCAGCCATACAAACGTTGTGTTTGGTCATGGGGAACCAGCAACGTTTTAAGAAATGTTTGGAACTACTCACAAGGGAAATCTTCCAATACAGAATTCCAGACTGTCATTGCATTGGGGTTTGTGTGAATCTCTGCCTTAGTCTTCTGTTGTTCCCGAAAAACACATCTCAGAGGGTTTTGCACGCACGGCACAAGCCTGGAACGTTCTCATGCCTGCAGGAACAAATATTGTGGTATCCCATGAGAAACGCTTACACTGGGAAACTACAGTTATAGAAACAACTAGATCACATTACCTTTCAAATATGCACATACTCACACTTCAGTTTCTATGACAGCTTAAAGCAACTGTTATAATGCCCTATATGTGTATCAAAAGGCATTATAAATGCACTAATAAAACATATGTCTATGCTTTCCAAAATATGTGCTTCATAGAAAGTGTCACCAGATTAATTTCTAATTGGATCATTGGACTGAACCGCTGACCAATAGTAGTAGCATTACAGCCTGTATTACAACTGACATGGTCTGTTTCACCATTTGGTTGTTTCAACATTCAGAGCTTATCAGTTTGGAATCCAGGCTAGTAGTGTAAACCCCTGTCTAATTCTGTGGCTGCATCCTCTGCCTGATGAGACGATAATTAGCAATTAACTTCCCAGGTTTGTGCCTTCAGGGTAAATATCAAGGCTCAGTCTTGATGAGATAGTTCAGCCCCCCATGTGGTTGATTTACTGCTTCGCTATATTTCACTCTCTCCTTGTCAATTATATCTGCACTCTCTTTCCTTCTTCTCTCTCTCGCCTTCTCTACATCCACCCCCCTCTCTTCCTCTATCCTTCCACCCTTCCATGCCTCTCTCCTTCCCTCTCTCTCCAACTAGCTCAGTAGGAGCCAGGTGAGTTGGCATTATTCTGCAGTACCTGCCAGGCATCTAACACCTCCTCTCACTCACTGAGCTAACCATGCCATATAAGTCATGCAAATACAGTACTCTGTCTTTTAAACAAGCGATCACAGCCACATTTCAAGAGAGAAAGGAAGACATTTTGGCTTTACCTGTGTTGTGACACTGTTTCAGAGGGAGCAGCAACTTCCTAGCCTGGTCATATCTGTTAGTGCTGTCTTGCCAACTCCTATGGTTAACAATAAGACAGCAAAGATCTGGGACCAGGCTGGCAGCCTCCTGTGTTCTGCAGATTATGCTGCTCAGTGTCTGTCTACATGAGTAGGCACTAGGCAGCATGCACGTGGGGATCGGATTCATGTTCCCATTGTGCAGAGCGGAGCAGCAAGTATCACACACGCACACACACACACACACACACACACACACACTGATTAGGAGTAGGTGATCTGGCACTCCATACACTTCTTTACTTCCTTTGCAGTTGTGATGCAACACTATGCTATTTGATGGAGTAGGGCTAGGCTATATGTACTGTATATTATTTTAAATTCAGCAGATGTATATCTGTGTTCTTACCAGCTTAGTGCTGCTATGCCTTACGGTAGGCCCTTTGGTGTATCATGTGAGAAGTCTATAAGTCTGTAATTGATGCTTAATTACTTTACGGTACACTCTCTTCTCATAGCATCCTGTAGAGCCTGTGTTTTTACAAAATTTCACAGTTTCCTGGAAGGTTGAATGGAAGTTGATAAACTGCCTTCCTGTCATTATTTGCTAGATTTTTTATACTCCCAGTTGTTATTTATGTAAGAATAAGGAATTATCCTCAACTGTGCCCACAAATTGGGGAAAACCAACATTCTTTCTTATTGATCCACATTATAAAAGAGGCAACTTACTCGTTGATTTTATTTGTTATACAGAAATAACAAAAGATGCTGAAAAGCTGCTGTGTTGATCAATGAACCAGGTCAAAAAACCCGACCTAGAGCTACATGTAGCTATGTGTGTGGAAAACATTTCATCACAGGCATTGTGTCTTTAGTATCATTAAAGGTGAAGACTGTTATTTTATCAAATCAATTCTCTGTAATTATTATTACGTGATTAAACTAATCATGTAAATGTAATTAACTAGGAAGTCGGGGTACCACGGAAAATCTTCAGATTACAAAGTTATACTTTTCCGAATATAACTCTTCAGATATTTTAATATCTTGTCAATTAGTCTTCTATTAATGAATTATTCTTTACCTTACGTCTCATTTCAAACGTCGTAGAATTCTTGTTTATTTGCATGAACCCAGCCTAAATTATGAATCATCCATACACCAATTAGCTTAATCATTTATTTACGAACTAACTAAATAATCACAGAAATGCATAACAAACTAACAGTAGATATTGGTTACAAACAATGATAGGGAAGATCCCCTAGTGGGCTAAACTGATATAACGGCTTGGTATACAAAGGAAAGGGGGTGTGGACCGATAAAGGAGCGGGAAAGACAAAATGGATCACTACACACAGTGGATAATTATATTCATTGAAATGCTAATCCTTTGCCCATGAACGCTCGCTCATTCTGGAATAATTGCAATCAATATATTTACACCCATATGTCGTTGTTGTCTTCTCTGTTGGAATCGTCGGTCCGTCTGCGGGAGAGTCAGTTCATCAGAGAGTCTCTGGTTACTCATGGTGGTTGCTCTATCGGCGGCTCCTGATAGTATCTGTTGTAATGGATACGTCAGGCGTCCATTGTTCTTAGAGTAGATGTTTCGGCGGTTGTCGGTATTCGCATCCCAGGTTTACATAATTTCTAGCTGCAGACTAGTAATTAGTATCTAAGGGTTTTTATTCGTAACAATAAAAAAGGGCGGTTCCATGACGCCTGATCATGTCTGTGCTCACAGGGGCGTGGCCAATGACTTAGTTAAACTTTACAGTGAATACAATTCTCTCATTCTAAAGGTTAACATCACATTACATCATTTCACAAATAGTTTCATCTTTACTCATTCATTTTATACAAGAATTAGATGCAAACCCCATAATTGAGAAATGTACACATTCAGAGATATAGTTACGTGTGTTTCCTGTCCTCCATGAGGTCACCAAATGAAACACACTTGTCATACCTGTCCCTTAAGTGGCCACGGACACTTCCCACATTCTCACAAGTGGACATATAGTTTCATTCTCCCATTTTGGGGATTTAGGAGTTTGGTCAAGTGAAATCCTTTGTTCACTCTGTGGTCTCTCTCTCTGCATGACCAAGGGGAGAGAGTCTCCACCAGGAATGTATGGCCTGAGATAACAGAACCTGGGAGTAGGAGAGAGTGAGAGAGAGGGGGAAGCAACGATCTACACCCAGAAAGGGCCACGTCATGACACACGTAATACATTTAACTTGTTTAGTACAGTCCGTTTGTAACTCCACTCACTACTTGTAGCTAGCACTCACTCACTCAAGTGGCTGCTAGCATCATCATGAAAAGGTCATCCCTGTGGCTCAGTTGGTAGAGCATGGTGTTTGCAATGCCAGCATGGTGTGTGCAACGCCAGGGTTGTGGGTTCGATTCCCACGGGGGGCCAGTACAAAAAAAGAAAACAAATGCATGAAATGAAATGTATGCATTTACTATTGTAAGTCGCTCTGGATAAGCGTGTCTGCTAAATGACGTAAAAGGGGCATGAGAGAAGCCCTACAATATTAGGTTTTTGAAAGTAGTGAGAATGCTAGGGAGCAGGCAATGTTGAAAGTGAATCTTTAGTCGTGTTGTACTTCTCTTAAATGTAGTTTTGTAATTGACTAAAACAAGCAGACAACAAGAAAATTGCATTTTGAATAAGTTTTTGCTGTGGGCCAATGGAGTAACCTAGGTAACCACAGGTTGTTGTCCCCACAAGCGGGCAGGGTCACGTCATTCTACCTAATACCAACTGGGTCTATATGCCATAGTAGACACACAGTTGGGTGAGGGTTAGAAATACATGGCATACATTATGATCCAGATATCACAGTGGCCTGTGAGTGTCCCAAGTTCCTGTGAAGTAGAGATACAATCGCCTGCTGTAGCAGCTGGATGCATCTCCCCATGCTTGATCTGGCAATAAAACACTTCCTCTCTCCTGGATTCCAGATTTTAATGAACAATCAGACCTGTCTCCAGGGCCAACCATCACAAATTGCTTTTGCCAACAGAGACAATAGAGGCCAGAGACTCGGGCTGCACTGACCGATGAGTGATGAGCTAGCCTGTTGATCAGTAGCAGTGTTTGTGTGTTTGTGTGCGTGTGTGTGTGTGTGCGTGTGCACGTGCATGTGTGTGCTCAGACAGAGGATGACAGAGTGGGAAGGAAGATTATAGAGATTAAGGAGGATGAGTTAATCATTTGCACCTGACCTTCTGAGTCAGTGAGACACCTGGCAAAATGAATTGATATGCAAATGCAACGCATTAATATATGTACCTGCAGCCTCCTAACAAAATATGAAGTAATATTCATCAGGTTGTTATTGTAAGGAAAATGTTTCATGAATGATGTTTGGAGTATCATAAGTCGAACCCCACCCAGTGTTTCAAAATGATTGATTGTTGCTCACGTATGCATTGTTTAAAACTACAGCTGAATCTGTCTTCAATGACAAATCTGCCATGGAGACTTGGTGATGGGAGTAGGGATATTACAAATTCTATCTCGTATACATGGCTGCTATGCTTTACTGCAACACGAAAATAAACATGTTTCCTCATAAACAACAACTCCACATTCAAAAAGATGCAAAAACACCTTTTTTATTACAAGCATTACAGTAGTGAGTTTCTCCTCTCTCTCTGATCTAGTCGTGGCTCAGTCAGGGCTACTGAGAGGGAGCTGGAAAAGAGAAAACAACACATTCTGAGCATCATCCCTTTCACAGAAAGCCATTTGATCTGTTAGATGCCGTTTTCAATGGGCTAAATGTCCCAGCATGGCTGTATGAAACAAAGAGAGCCCATTAATAAGGATGGGTAAGCTCAGGCAAACTCAATCAAGCGCAGCTAAAAAAAGTATTTAAGCCTCCCGAGTGGCGCAGTGGTCTAAGGCACTGCATCACAGTGCTAGCTGTGCCACTGGGTTCGTGACTGGGAGACCCATGGGGCGGTGCACAATTGGCCCAGCGTCGACCTCGTTAGGGGAGGGTTTGGCCAGCAAGGATGTCCTTGTCCCATTGTGCACTAGCGACTCCTGTGGCGGGCCGGGTGCAGTGCACACTGACACGGTCGCCAGGTGTTTCCTCCGACACATTGGTGCGGCTGTCTTCTGGGCTAAGTGGGCATTGTGTCAAGAAGCAGTGCGGCTTGGTTGAGTTGTGTTTCGGAGGACACATGGCTCTCGACCTTCACCTCTCCTGAGTCTGTACAGGAGTTGCAGCGATAAGACAAGTCTGAAACTACCAATTGGATGTTATTAAAATTGGGTAGAAAAAGGGGTAATAAAATTACAAAATAAAAAGTATTTAAAAGCAAAAAGTTACAAAACACTATAGCCACCAGTTTTTCCCATTTGTGTTTTTTCATCAGAAATTATTGGGTACCTTCATGTGTCTGTAAAATATTACTGTTCTCACATTTTTTATATATACATTTTAGATGTGTATTCAAATGGATTTTGTTGCAAAATGCTGTTCGTATCCTGTATATTTGAATTTGATATGTGGTTGTCTCTTTTAGCTACATTAAGATGAATCCACTAACTGTATCTACTAAATGACTATGGGTGTGTTCGTAAATTTAATCTGGAGTGCCAGTGCGCTCAGAGTGTGCTCTGGGCATTCGTAAATTCAGAGCGTTGTCATATTGTCCGTTCATAATTTCTGAGCATTTCGCTCTCAGAGCACACATTGTCACTTGACGCTCTGGCCGAGGAGTAAGGTTGATCCAAGCGTTCTCACAACGGCAGTCAAGCACCCAAGCTAACTGGCTAAAGTTAGCTAGCTTGCTAGCAATTTCTAGACACATAATGAGAGAACACCCCACTCTGACCATTTTATTCCCTCTAGCAGAGCTGGTTAGGGTGTTTTCATGTTATCCAGAGTGTTGGTGACTGTAACTGTGCTGCTGGCAACAATTTAATAACTTTTTTAGTCAACATTTACTGACACCGGTCATATTCAACAGGTGTTGCGTGTTTGTAAATTCATCAGTTATTCTGCGCTCTGGAACACTCAGATGAGAGTGTTCTGAAATCGAAGTAGATAGCCAGAGTGAATTTACGAACACACCCTAAAATGTCCAATGTAAATATTTGACATACAGATCTCATATTACTGTATTGATTCATTTATGTTATCTATGTTTTAAAGTATTGACGTCACAAAATGTATAATTTGTACAGTTCTTTATAAAAAATGTAGTGATTTGTCACATTTGACTGTGTAAAACCAAGCAGTGCTACTTTTTTCTCAGAGAGTGATGCAGATACATAGCGTTTTGCAACAAAACATGATTCTTTGTCTCTCTGAAATGAAATCATCAAGAGATAGATTTCAAACAAATACATGTCTGTAATTTAAATAACCCCATGCCATGATTAGATCTGGAAAAAACACATCAATCTCTTTCATAAGTTCTTTAAACAATCAAAGTTAATTTACCAATATTTCCGGAAATGGGTATATAGCGTTATGGAATGAAACTCTTCAAATATTATTTGAACCCAGGTATGATAAGTTCTAGTATTAAATATCATAAAACTCTAACCTTACTGTGTGCTGATAATCCATCAGTGTGGCACCCCAAATCTATTTGGCACTCCTGGGAGCCACACCCCCTGGGCCACCTGTGTGTCCCCCTCAGACATGCTCCACTCCGTCCTGTACCTCGTGTGAGTCGCATCCCCGCTCTCCCCTCCTATGTCCACCAGCTCCATACGCAGCATCATGTCTCTCCCCCATTGGGCCAGAAACAACTGGGATGCTTCACCACTAAGATAGCTGGAGAGACCAGTCAGATAGCTGGACCCCAAGCACGGGGCACGTGGAGGGGCCTGCACCACCTCCTCATCCTCCTCCCGCCTCTCCTCAGCCTGTGGGGATAAAGGGACATCCACCAATCCTATTGGTTTATCTGTCTGTCCGTCATTAGAGGAGTCTGTGTTCCAAGGGCTCCCATTGGTTGAGTCTGAGCTGTCCGGGCACTGTGTGACCTCTGATAGGGAGATGTCCCTGTGTGGGTTGTGTCTGCTGAGGGTGAGACAGCGCAGCGAGGTGAGACAACCAGTAAGCGACAACCACACATCCTGTATTTTCAGCACAGACAATTGGCTGTCACATGTTCTCTTGTCTTCTTTGTCCTTCTCTTTAGACAGTTTACATTCCATCTCTAGATCTGACTTAACCATCTCTTTGGCTGTCACAAGTCTATTTGTGTCCTTTGCCGACAGTCCATCTTTCATATTCCGTGTCTGGGATGGGTTTTCTGCTTTTCCCCGGAAGCAGACACAGCTGAACCTCCGGCCTTTCTTCATCATAGTCACCACAAGAAGAAAGAGCTCCCTGATGAAGCTGCCTGCTACGGTACAGAGCTGCGATGAAACAAATGTGGAATGAATCTTACCACAGATACACAACACCCTATGAGCATTGCCTGCCCTGGTCCTTTATGACATAATCACTGCATCAGTGACAGTGACACATCTCAAATGGTGAGTGCCTTGAAGGACTGTGATGTCACATTGGATGATGTCATCATACAGTACAAAATCTCCACTAATAAAGATGAATAATGGTTTATGTTTATGTCATGGTTAAGCTAGTTTGAGGGGAACAAAAAGTCACTCCTCCCCCTAAAAAATAAAACAATATGAATAAGCATGTCTTTACAAGTGAAATAAGGCTTTTGTCTATCGTCCAATTGGCACCGTTTTCTAACATAAGATTCAATATGAATCCTAATGGGTATTATTGATTATACTCTTAATAATTTCCATTTCCCTATAAATATGACACATCACAACAGTAGATGGTACAGTGTTGTATGGGTCAGTGTCTGTACGGTTGTTCATAGAGAGCAATCTGATATGTAAAACAGCAGCTGTATTGAAAGCAAATACATGTTTTATATACCTGATTTATGATTGTATGGATCAGATGTTGCTGCTCTGTGTATCAGAGGTAATTACTACCCAGACAGGTCTCATGTTGCTGCTCTGTGTATAAGATGTAATTACTACCCAGACAGGTCTCATGTTGCTGCTCTGTGTATCAGAGGTAATTACCACACAGACAGGTCTCATGTTGCTTCTCTGTGTATCAGAGCTAATTACTACCCAGACAGGTCTCATGTTGCTGCTCTGTGTATCAGAGGTAATTACCACACAGACAGGTCTCATGTTGCTTCTCTGTGTATCAGAGCTAATTACTACCCAGACAGGTCTCATGTTGCTTCTCTGTGTATCAGAGCTAATTACTACCCAGACAGGTCTCATGTTGCTGCTCTGTGTATCAGAGGTAATTACCACACAGACAGGTCTCATGTTGCTTCTCTGTGTATCAGAGCTAATTACTACCCAGACAGGTCTCATGTTGCTTCTCTGTGTATCAGAGCTAATTACTACCCAGACAGGTCTCATGTTGCTGCTCTGTGTATCAGAGCTAATTACTACCCAGACAGGTCTCATGTTGCTTCTCTGTGTATCAGAGCTAATTACTACACAGACAGGTCTCATGTTGCTTCTCTGTGTATCAGAGGTAATTACTACCCAGACAGGTCTCATGTTGCTGCTCTGTGTATCAGAGCTTATTACTACCCAGACAGGTCTCATGTTGCTTCTCTGTGTATCAGAGGTGTGTACTACCTAGACAGGTCTCATGTTGCTTCTCTGTGTATCAGAGCTAATTACTACACAGACAGGTCTCATGTTGCTTCTCTGTGTATCAGAGGTGTGTACTACCTAGACAGGTCTCATGTTGCTTCTCTGTGTATCAGAGGTAATTACCACACAGACAGGTCTCATGTTGCTTCTCTGTGTATCAGAGGTGTGTACTACCTAGACAGGTCTCATGTTGCTTCTCTGTGTATCAGAGCTAATTACTACACAGACAGGTCTCATGTTGCTTCTCTGTGTATCAGAGGTAATTACTACCCAGACAGGTCTCATGTTGCTGCTCTGTGTATCAGAGCTTATTACTACCCAGACAGGTCTCATGTTGCTTCTCTGTGTATCAGAGGTAATTACCACACAGACAGGTCTCATGTTGCTTCTCTGTGTATCAGAGGTGTGTACTACCTAGACAGGTCTCATGTTGCTTCTCTGTGTATCAGAGGTGTGTACTACCTAGACAGGTCTCATGTTGCTTCTCTGTGTATCAGAGGTGTGTACTACCTAGACAGGTCTCATGTTGCTTCTCTGTGTATCAGAGGTAATTACTACCCAGACAGGTCTCATGTTGCTGCTCTGTGTATCAGAGCTTATTACTACCCAGACAGGTCTCATGTTGCTTCTCTGTGTATCAGAGGTAATTACCACACAGACAGGTCTCATGTTGCTTCTCTGTGTATCAGAGGTGTGTACTACCTAGACAGGTCTCATGTTGCTTCTCTGTGTATCAGAGGTGTGTACTACCTAGACAGGTCTCATGTTGCTTCTCTGTGTATCAGAGGTGTGTACTACCTAGACAGGTCTCATGTTGTTTTATGATGAGGTCCCTGGATATCAAAACATCTCTGACTGATTGGATTCTGATTACACTCAGTGTGTATGCTGCAATCCACACGCACACGCACACGCACACACCCTTTGGAGTTACAGTAGCATCGCTGGAATCATTTACTGTCCCCCTGCTTGCAGTGGACTACATCAGAGTTGATTCGTGGTCCCACATGGCAGAATAAAACCATTCCTCCTACAGCCCTGCACCAAATACATTGGACATTCTGAATAATTCAACTTGGAAGAGATCATATAAATATATTGGAAGACATGATCACAAGTCACGGCTTTCCCATCGCTCTGCTTTAATGACACTCCACATAGATGCAAAGAGAGGCTGTCTCTGTGGGTGCAGGTTAGCACTAGCTAGTTTATATATGATGTATTGAGAGGCTGTCTCTGTGGGTGCAGGTTAGCACTAGCTAGTTTATATATGATGTATTGAGAGACTGTCTCTGTGGGTGCAGGTTAGCACTAGCTAGTTTATATATGATGTACTGAGAGGCTGTCTCTGTGGGTGCAGGTTAGCACTAGCTAGTTTATATATGATGTACTGAGAGGCTGTCTCTGTGGGTGCAGGTTAGCACTAGCTAGTTTATATTTGATGTATTGAGAGGCTGTCTCTGTGGGTGCAGGTTAGCACTAGCTAGTTTATATATGATGTATTGAGAGGCTGTCTCTGTGGGTGCAGGTTAGCACTAGCTAGTTTATATTTGATGTATTGAGAGGCTGTCTGTGGGTGCAGGTTAGCACTAGCTAGTTTATATATGATGTATTGAGAGGCTGTCTCTGCTAGTTTATATTTGATGTATTGAGAGGCTGTCTCTGTGGGTGCAGGTTAGCACTAGCTAGTTTATATTTTATGTACTGCTCTAGGACTGTGGCTTCTGCATTACTGGAATAAATAACTCATCACAATCTGAGCCTACCTTGTTTTATACTGATGTTGCAGCCAGGTGCACAGAGAGCTCTTCCTGCGAGTTAAAGCAGCAAAAGCAAATTATGTAATTATTATAATTAACAATGTGAGTAGTGTATATCATGTCAAGACAACTCCAGTGACTTGGATGCCTTGGGATAATCTGAACACATAATTGAAAGGAATGTAGTCACGGTAAACGTTGTAGTAAATCTGCAGTGACGCTGCTGCTGATGACATGGTAATATGTTTCACTGGCAAACATCTTCGTCATGTCCCCGAGGGAGAACAGGAGAATAAACTGTGTTGAGGCTTCAGGTGTGTGTGTTGTGTTATGTTGTGTTGTGTTGTGCGTGTGTGTGCGCGTGCGTGTCCCTGGTGGTGTCAGTGTGAGGGTCTGTCTGTTGACTGGAACTAGTCCCTGGGAGACTGTGATCTGCAGTTCACTTCCCAAATCCGCTCTCTTCTTTTCTATCATCTGGTAGTGTTGGGTAGCCACTCATCTGAATGAGACTAAAACTGCCTCCCAAATGGCACCCTATTCCATATACAGTACCAGTCAAAAGTTTGGAGAGACCTACTCATTCAAGGGTTTTTCTTTATTTGTACAATTTTCTACATTGTAGAATAATAGTGAAGACATCAAAACTATGAAATAACACATATGGAATCATGTAGTAAGCAAAAAAGTGTTAAACAAATCAAAATATATTTTATATTTGATTCTTCAAAGTAGCCACCCTTTGCCTTGATCACTCTGTGGTCCAACTCATCCCAAACCATCTCAATTAGGTTGGGGTCGGGTGATTGCAAATCTGAAAGCGCGAACCACTGCTTTTAATCATGGCAAGGCGATCAGAAACATGACTGAATACAAACAGTGTAGCTATTCCCTCCACAAGGCAATCAAACAAACTAAGCGACAGTATAGAGACAAAGTAGAGTCGCAATTCAACGGCTCAGACACGAGACGTATGCGGCAGAGTCTACAGTCAATCATGGATTACAAAAAGAAAACCAGCCCCATCGCGGACACGGATGTCTTGCTCCCAGACAAATTAAACAACTTCTTTGCTCGCTTTGAGGACAATACAGTGCCACTGACACGGCCCGCTAGCAAAACCTGCGGGCTCTCCTCCACCGTGGCCAACGTGAGTAAAACATTTAAACGTGTTAACCCTCGCAAGGCTGCCGGCCCAGACTGCATCCCCGGCCGCGTCCTCAGAGCATGCGCAGACCAGCTGCCTGTTGTGTTTACAGACATATTCAATCAATCCCTATACCAGTCTGCTGTTCCCACATGCTTCAAGAGGGCCACCATTGTTCCTGTTCCCAAGAAAGCTAAGGTAACTGAGCTAAACGACTAGCACTTGTCATCATGAAGTGCTTTGAGAGATTAGTCAAAGATCATATCACCTCCACCCTCCCTGACACCCTAGACCCACTCCAATTTGCTTACCGCCCCAATAGGTCCACAGACGACGCAATCGCAATCACACTGCACACTGCCCTAACCCATCTGGACAAGAGGAATACCTATGTAAGAATGCTGTTCATCGATTACAGCTCAGCATTTAACACTATAGTACCCTCCAAACTCGTCATTAAGCTCGAGACCCTGCGTCTCGACCCCACCCTGTGCAAATGGGTCCTGGACTTCCTGACGGGCCGTCCCCAGGTGGTGAGGGTAGGAAACAACATCTCCACCCCGCTGATCCTCAACACTGGGGCCCCACAAGGGTGCTTTCTCAGCCCTCTCCTGTACTCCCTGTTCACCCATGACTGCGTGGCCGTGCACGCCTCCAACTCAATCATCAAGTTTGCAGACGACACTACAGCGGTAGGCTTGATTACCAAAACGAGGAGACGGCCTACAGGGAGGAGGTGAGGGCCCTCGTAGTGTGGCGTCAGGAAAATAACCTCACACTCAACATCAACCAAACAAAGGAGCTGATCGTGGACTTCAGGAAACAGCAGAGGGAGCACTCCCCTATCCACATCGACGGGACAGTAGTGGAGAAGGTGGAAAGTTTTAAGTTCCTCGGCGTACACATCATGGACAAACTGAAATGGTCCACCCACACAGACAGCATGGTGAAGAATGTGCAACAGCGCCTCTTCAACCTCAGGAAGCTGAAGAAATTTGGCTTGTCACCGAAAACACTCACAAACTTCTATAGATGCACAATCGAGAGCATCCTGTCGGGCTGTATCACCGTCTTGTACGGAAACTGCTCCGCCCACAACCGTAAGGCTCTCCAGAGGGTAGTGAGGTCTGCAAAACGCAACACCGGGGGCAAACTACCTGTCCTCCAGGACACCTACACCACCCGATGTCACAGGAAGGCCAAAAGATCATCAAGGACAACAACCACCCGAGCCACTGCCTGTTCACCCCGCTATCATCCAGAAGGCGAGGTCAGTACAGGTGCATCAAAGCTGGGACCGAGAGACTGAAAAAAAAAGCTTCTATCTCAAGGCCATCAGACTGTTAAACAGCCATCACTAACATTGAGTGGCTGCTGCCAACATACTGACTCAAATCTCTAGCCACTTTAATAATTAAAAATTGGATGTAATAAATGTATCACTAGTCACTTTAAGCAATGCTACTTTATATAATGTTTACATACCCTACATTACTCATCTCATATGTATATACTGTACTCTATACCATCTACTGCATCTTGCCTATGCCGCACGGCCATCGCTCATCCATATATTTATATGAACATATTCTTATTCATTCCTTTACACTTGTGTGTGTATAAGGTAGTTGTTGTGAAATTGTTAGATTACTTGTTAGATATTACTGCACGGTCGGAACTAGAAGCACAAGCATTTCGCTACACTCGCATTAACATCTGCTAACCATGTGTATGTGACCAATAAAATGTGATTTGATTTTTGATTGTGGAGGCCAGGTCATCTGATGCAGCACTCCATCACTCTCCTTCTTAGTCAAATAGCCCGTACACAGCCTGGAGGTGTGTTGGGTCATTGTCCTGTTGAAAAACAAATGATAGTCCTACTAAGCGCAAACTAGATGGGATGGTGTATCACTGCAGAATGCTGTGGTAGCTATGCTGGTTAGGTGTGCCTTGAATTCTAAATAAATCACTGACGGTGTCACCAGCAAAGCACCCCCACACCATCACACCTCCTCCTCCATGCTTCATGGTGGGAACCACACATGCAGAGATCATCCGTTCACCTACTCTGCGTCTCACAAAGACATGGCAGTTGGAACCAAAAATCTCAAATTTGGACTGATCAGACCAAAGGACAGGCTTCCACCGGTCTAATGTCCATTGCTCGTGTTTCTTGGCCCAAGCAAGTCTCTTCTTCTTATTGGTATCCTTTAGTAGTGGTTTCTTTGCGGCAATTCGACCATGAATGCCTGATTCATGCTGTCTCCTCTAAACAGTTAATGTTGAGATGTGTCTGTTACTTGAACTCTGTGAAGCATTTATTTGGGCTGCAATTTCTGAGGCTGGTAATTCTAATGAACTTATCGTTGAAGAAACTTTCAAGGTTTTTTAAATTTTCCAGATTGACTGACCTGTCGTTTCTCTTTGCTTATTTGTGCTGTTCTTGCCATAATATGGACTTGGTCTTTTACCAAATAGGGCTGTCTTCTGTATACCAACCCTACCTTGTCACAACACAACTGATTGGCTCAAACGCATTAAGAAGGAAAGAAATTCCACAAATTAACTTTCAACAAGGCACACCTGTTAATTGAAATGCATTCCAGGTGACTACCTCATGAAGCTGGTTGACAGAATGCCAAGAGTGTGCAAAGCTGTCATCAAGACAAAGGGTGGCTACAGTGGGGGGAAAAAGTATTTGATCCTCTGCTGATTTTGTACGTTTGCCACCTTACAAAGAAATGATCAGTCTATAATTTTAATGGTAGGTTTATATGAACAGTGAGAGACAGAATAACAAACAAAAAATCCAGAAAAATGCATGTCAAAAATGTTCTAAAATGATTTGCATTTTAATGAGGGAAATAAATATTTGACCCCTCTGCAAAACATGACTTAGCACGTCGTGGCAAAACCCTTGTTGACAATCACAGAGGTCAGACGTTTCTTGTAGTTGGCCACCAGGTTTGCACACATCTCAGGAGGGATTTTGTCCCACTCCTCATTGCAGATCTTCTCCAAGTCATTAAGGTTTCGAGGCTGACGTTTGGCAACTCGAACATTCAGCTCCCTCCACAGATTTTCTATGGGATTAAGGTCTGGAGACTGGCTAGGCCACTCCAGGACCTTAATGTGCTTCTTCTTGAGCCACTCCTTTGTTGCCTTGGCCGTGTGTTTTGGGTCATTGTCATGCTGGAATACCCATCCACGACCCATTTTCAATGCCCTTGCTGAGGGAAGGAGGTTCTCACCCAAGATTTGACAGTACATGGCCCCGTCAAATGATGCGGTGAAGTTGTCCTGTCCCCTTAGCAGAAAAACACCCCCAAAGCATAATGTTTCCACCTCCATGTTTGACGGTAGAGATGGTGTTCTTGGGGTCATAGGCAGCATTCCTCCTCCTCCAAACACGGCAAGTTGAGTTGATGCCAAAGAGCTCCATTTTGGTCTCATCTGACCACAACACTTTCAACAGTTGTCCTCTGAATCATTCAGATATTCATTGGCAAACTTCAGAAGGGCATGTATATGTATTCTTGAGCAGGGGGACCTTGCGGGCGCTGCAGGATTTCAGTCCTTCACGGTGTAGTGTGTTACCAATTGTTTTCTTGGTGACTATGGTCCCAGCTGCCTTGAGATCATTGACAAGATCCTCCCGTGTAGTTCTGGGCTGATTCCTCACCATTCTCATGATCATTGCAACTCCACAAGGTGAGATCTTGCATGGAGTTCCAGGCCGAGGGGGATTGACAGTTCTTTTGTGTTTCTTCCATTTGCGAATAATCGCACCAAATGTTGTCACCTTCTCACCAAGCTGCTTGGCGATGGTCTTGTAGCCCATTCCAGCCTTGTGTAGGTCTACAATCTTGTTCCTGACATCCTTTGAGAGCTCTTTGGTCTTGGCCATGGTGGAGAGTTTGGAATCTGATTGATTGATTGCTTCTGTGGACAGGTGTCTTTTATACAGGTATCAAGCTGCGGTTAGGAGCACTCCCTTTAAGAGTGTGCTTCTAATCTCAGCTCGTTACCTGTATAAAAGACACATGGGAGCCAGAAATCTTTCTGATTGAGAGGGGGTCAAATACTTATTTCCCTCATTAAAATGCAAATCAATTTATAAAATTTCTGACATGCGTTTTTCTCTGTATTTTTGTTGTTATTCTGTCTCTCACTGTTCAAATAAACCTACCATTAAAATTATAGACTGATCATTTCTTTGTCAGTGGGCAAACATACAAAATCAGCAGGGGATCAAATACTTTTTTCCCCCACTGTGCTTTGAAGAATCTCAAATATAAAATATATTTTGATTTGTTTAACACTGTTTTGGTTACAACATGATTCCATATGTGTTATTTCATAGTTTTGATGTCTTCACTATTATTCTACAATGTAGAAAATAGTGAAAGTACAGAAAAACCCTTGAATGAGTAGGTGTCCAAACTTTTGACTGGTACTGTATAGTGCACTACTTTTGACCTGAGCCCCATGGGCCCTGGTCAAAGTGGTGAAATAAATAGGGAATAGGGTGTCATTTAGGACACAAGCAGCCCAAATCAAAAGAGAATACAAAGAGATTCAATGCACATGATTTGCAATCCATTTAGGTGAAACAGCATTAGACTAGCTGCATCAGAAGTGAACACTGATAGTTTCTGACCGGCAGACTCGATGGGCAGCCCAGCCCCAGCTCGCTGATGTCCTTTGGCAGGGTGCAGGAGGTCAGACAGTTGGCTGAGCTGAACACCACACTTATACATTGACAACACAGTTCAGGAAGCTGGGATGTGTCACTCACTCTCAGCCAGGGCCGGGCTCAATTCAAACCGAAGGCAGTCAAATCAGGAAGTGATTTGAATTTAACATTCAGACATTTTAAAACTTTTGAAATAAATAGCTTCTACTTTTCATTTTATTAAGAAGCCATTGGAAAATAAATGCCCTTTTTTCGATTATTGAATTGTAACTTTAGTTTTCTTACTGAATTGACTGCCTTCAATTCAAATTGAGTCCAACACTGCTCTCAGCTAGGCTTTCATGTCTTAATCCATATTACATTTCTCCTATTATCCTATTTTCATGTCAGTAGAACTGAGGATCAAAGACCAATTTATACAGTCATTGTCACACACAGTCATTTATTTGCAAAGCAATATATATTCAGACTTGGTGGAGGACATGTTGTGGCAAAATGTCCCTCTCTGTGAAAACTGTAGCAATTTGACTTGCAAAGTTATTTAGATGGGAAAATATCATAGGAAATAATAAATACTAAATTTGCATCCGGCTGCCATGCAACTTTGACGGACTCAAATTGTATTTTTATGTCAGTATGGATGGAGGTTGTTGACAGAGTCACCTCCGACCTATAATCACACACACACACACACACACACACACACACACACACACTGCTGTGTTTCTTTCTATTGATTTCATGCATGTCAACATGTGAATATAGGGCTTGTGTTTCTCTGTGGGAATGACTGCATTTCATTATAATCATCCAATAACTGGATGATACGTTTCCATATTATAGTACCTGTCATCAAGGGAGCTTTACAGACACAAATAAAATAATGTTCACCTTTCTTTATTAGATCTTACTAGTGAAGATCACAAGATGTAATTAAGAGTGGTTGCAGAAAGGTGACTTTGACTAACAGGTAGGGAGCAAATATAGCTGAGGAAACGTCAGAAACAACCACGTTTGGTGCTTACCAGTCTACCTGTCAAATGATTTATCCAGGTCTCATTCTGCACATGCTTGCACATGCTTGCAAATGCTTGTCTGACTTACACAGTAGGCTACTGAACGTCAACAACATAGAGACAGGTTGTAGGCCTATACCTAGCTTTAGCCAACGTACAGGAATAGACTTTGCTCACTGGGCACAAGGCAAGGGAGTGTATTGGACAATAACAATGGGAGATTTTTGCATTGAACATTCAGATGCTTTTGAAAGTAAGCACAGAAATAAATGGTTGGGGTGCACATAGTCCTCTACTGCTGCTATTTCTGATCACTAGCCTATTTCAATGCATTATTAATTCATATGCAGCTCTCAACTTACTCAGAGCCACTCTATACCAGATATTTCCATGGATAGTCAACTCTTATCAAGCAGGTGAAGGACCCATAGACTTATGAGAGGTCCAACGAGCTGCACACTCTGGAGAAAACCCCAGAAGGGGGCGCCTTTGTTGTCCTCATCATGCATTGTAGCCATGAGATGGTCTCGTTTGAATGCGGTCTATGCTATTCAGACTCCTTGGGACGGCCCTACCCCATTGAAATTTAAATGGTTAAGGTTAGGGTTAGGTAAGGGTTATGGTTATGGTTAGGGTAGGGGCTTAAGGTTGGGGTTAGGACAGGGGTGTTGAACAAATTTTCCACATTGAAAATATGTTATATTTCCTTGACTCTAAATAGTCAAAAATGTATAATCTATCCATCATTTTTTAAATGTTCTATTCTCCCTGACTGTCTAGTGATTATTGGCGGGCTGGACAATCAAGAAACTGTATGAATATAGTTCCATTAGCATTTTTATACAGTTTCGATTTCGTTTAAGTTATTTTAAAGTTTTTTGAGTTCGTACGCCACCGGAAAAAAATTGCCAATTGTTTTACTCAGCCATACTGGACCACCTCACGGTTTGACACCCCTGAATTAGGGTTTAGGGTAGGGGTGTCCCAAGGATCCCGGATTGCACTAGCCGTTTGGATATGACGGTGCTCGCGGGTGCAAGCCTCATATGCTAAACGCATTGTAATTGGCTGTTTCGGAGTAGTCAGTGCTTTGCATAGCAATTCATTGATATAGCTTACCGCTGGTAGGGAGTGTTTGGCTGCCACACGAAGTGAGAGGTTTTGGAAAGTGTACGAAGGTTTGATGTAGGGTCTCAAAAGAAGAATACCGTGGTTGTGTTATTATTTTAAAAGAGGTATAGACCAAAGATAAAATACAAGACAGCCAAAATGCTTTGCCATGTTACCCGTCCGGATTCGGTGGTTATGGAAGTGGAAGTTGATTCGAAGGCGAATGGTGAAGACTGTCTGAATAAGGTGGATACTGATTTTAATTATTATTTTTGTTATTTTTCTGTTTTCGGGTTGTTGTTTATACATTATTTGTAGGTTATAGATACATTTGTCGAATTACAGTGAAAATTGTCCTGCAAGTGCACATTTTATGTGGATTAAATCGCAACACTTTGTCAGCATGAACGTGTTTTTTGTTGCCGAGATGAGAAATCCACATTTAGATGTTCAAAGTTCCTGTTTATTGTTAGATTTTCTGTCGTCAGCGTCAGTTCTCTCTAAACAGCATTGTCTGTCACTGGATATGTATGCTACATTGCCACACACAGCGATACAAATGTACTTCCTCAATCGTGCAACAATGTTGCTTTGTTTGGAAACAAGTTGGCTACATTTTCCGTAACAAAGAAAGAGCCTACAATTTTGAGTTATGGCACAATTCAACTCATGATGATTGTGAGTTGGTGATTTTCGAAATGAGTATGAAGGTGCCATCTGAGGGAGTTGCTTCCTGGTAGTCTAGTCGCGAGGAAAGTATATGGCTTTGTCAAGCAAAGGTTACTTCAGTTCATGTTGGTCCCTGTGCATGCTTAGCAATGTTGTGTAGCTTCAATGGGTGTTCTCACGAAAATAGTCTACTGTTGACTTAATCAACCTTGAATATCCAATAGTAGTCTACCACACTGCTATAATCTGGTTTTAGATTTCATAAATACTAAAGTCGTTACATCAATTATCATGTGCACAAAACGTTATGGTGCCAATGATGTAGGCCTTGTCATCAATCCGTAAACATGTGCATTTGTCAGAGGGCATAATCGTTGTCTTCTAATGAGGTCTAAATCAAATCTAAGCTCCTATCTCATATGCACAGCGGGTTGACATGTCCTTTGAGTCGGTATAGTTATCTCACCCTCGGTCCCCTCTGGATTTCGGCTACTCTTGATGTTACATAACTCCGTTCCTTCCTGCTGCTGGTGAGAGGCGCGTGGGATGCGCTCGTGATGAAGTTTATTACCGCGGGAAAAATATCCACATTTATTTCCCGTTTACTGCCTGAATATTGATGTATGGCAATAAACAAACATGCTAAACTCTCTCATATTTTCTTGAAGATGCTCCGTAAGCTTCTCGGCCTACACAAACTGCGGTTAGGCAACTTTGGCGTTTATTTTTGGTTTTACTTTGGTTTTTACGTGTTTTTGGGGGGTTTCTCCATAACTGACTTCTTCCTCTTTTATTCCAAAGGTGTGTAGGAAGTTAGGAATCATAGAGGTGGACTACTTTGGCCTGCAGTTCTCGGGCAGTAAGGGAGAGAACCTGTGGCTCAACCTGAGGAACAGAATCTGTCAGCAGATGGACAATCTGACTCCCTGCCGACTCAGGCTTAGAGTCAAGTTCTTTGTGGAACCACATCTCATACTCCAGGAACAGACTAGGTATGGATGTTATGTATATCTCACACAGACAAAATTCAACACCACATCATGAGCAAACATGCATATTTAACCATCTCATTACAATTGTCATTCTCTTCCATCCCTGCATCATCTTGTTAAAATGAAAAAAGGAGAGAAACAACCTGGGCACGTTACTTACTAAATATTCATATTACAACATAATCTCTAACTCAACAGTTAGTTGTGACTTCCTGATTTGGCTGTACAGTGAAACGGCCTACAGTAACCCCACAGCACACAGGGTTACTACAGGTCATTGTGGAGCCAAGCAGAGCAGGGCAGGAGGCAGTAAGGAAATATGATCTCTGTAGAGGTTCCAGACTCCTTTACTGCTGCCCCAGGGTCCCTCTGCCTGCTGAAAGCTACACAGCCCTCCTCCAGACATCCCATGCTGGCTCTCATTCAAACGAATGAAGAAGTGTGTTCACTTTGGTTTATTTTGTCTTTTGTATACTTTTTCTCATTCAGAAGTGTCCTTATTAACACTTTTGTTGATGTGCTTTTGCCTTGGTTTCTTTTGTTTTGGCTTTTTACAGTCTCAAGGGCACATCTCACAGTTGTGACTTTGTTTAGATGTTAAAAGTGCTTTTTACTACAAACTCTGAAGAAATGTATGAGTTGAAAGAACCAAAAAAAACTTGTTTTCATAGTTTTTTCAGACACCAATGTAAGAGGATTTATATAGTGTCGTTTTCTCATATAGTATGCTCACTAATCTCTGTGTTCTGTCAGCCTTATTTTACAAATCATTCTTCCTCTCTTACACAAAGACTAATATAAATCAACCAGTGAAGAAATTGCCCAGTCTTCTAAAAAACTTGTTGAAACGTATCTCTAGCGAAAGGCCTGACACACCGACTTCAGGCTGATGGATAACAGGACCTTTGGAGTCTAGTTTAGTTCTCTCCTCCCAGCCCTTTAGAGGTCCTCTAGTTAGAAGTCTCCATACAACACATCCTGACACGCTTGATCCTGACTGAATCTTAGGCTGCATTGCTAATGGGACCCTATTCCCTATAGGGGCCCTGTTCATAAATAGTGCACTATATTGGGAATAGGGTGCCATTTGGGGGGGACATGCTGCTTTTTGACTGTAACACCAGTGTTACACTAGTGTATACACCCTTGTGTTATACTAGGGAAATTGTTTCCATAACTAGGGCTGACAGTGAGGACTTGTGAAGAGTAGAATTAACAACCTCGGTGTAATCAAAAGTTGCTTTGTGGGTTAAAGTTCGGTGAGCCATTGTTATTTAAATGCAGGCTGAAAAGTACCAGTTGCCTGACTTTGGCCCCAGGTGAGAGCAGGTCCGCTGGAGCCATGGCCGAGTGAGATACGGGTGCCGGACCGCGTAGATAGAAACTGTAATGTCTGAGCCTTTTGGGTAAAACACTGGTTTAAATCCTGTATGTAAAAAGGTGTGATGCATCCGCACTAAAAAATATGTTGTAAATCCTGTATGGAAATGCACCAGCAGAGAATCTCAACTCAGAGCTTCTCTTTTGATGTTATTAATAGGGTGCTCTGCTCTCATTGCTAACCCCACCCCCTACAGTAAAGTTTTGCATGTAGCATTCACGTTGGTATCATCAGATATCTTTCCACAGCTGTGAGACAGATACTGTATCATTAAAAGTAGATTCTAACCCCAGTCAGTCTGCCAGGGAAGGCATCTGATAACATGCTGTTAGAGGAGAGGGAGTTGTGTGGGACTGAGCCCCTGAGCTTCTTAGCTCCTCTCGCTCACTCTCCAGGCAAGGTCGGCCAGTAACTGTTCATTAAACTGAGATCTATCCCTCTTGCCCCCCCTCCCAGCTGTCTCTGTCTGGACTATAAGTACACACTACAACTCCCTCCCCCTGGCTTGGAGGGCAAGTCCTTTTTCCTTTCATTGTCTGTCTTTGAGGATTTTTCAAATTTGATTTGTCTTTATTTAACTAGGCAAGTCAGTTAAGAACAAATTCTTATTTTCAATGACAGCCTAGGAACAGTGGGTTAACTGCCTAGTGCAGGGGCAGAACAACAGATTTTTACCTTGTCTTTCGATCTTGCAACCTTTCGGTTACAAGTCCAACACTCTAACCACTCGGCTACCTGCCGCCCCAATGGACTTTGTGTGTCTTTAAGACTGGATAGCGTGCCTGTGCAGTTAAGGGGAAGAAAAGGGGAGTTGACCAGGGGGGTAAGGGGAGTTGACCAGGGGAGCTAAGGGGTGAGGAAGCTAAAAAGCAGTCTTTCTGAGGACAGTTTTAGGATGCGCACACACATCGCACCAAATGTCCATCTGCCATTCGGCATGGTGTGTTTTTAGGGACCATCCGCCGGTAAGCGCTTGGCTGATGACATTTTCGTGCGACTCTACATATAGAATCGTTTTTCCAATTACGTCTGGTACTCTGTTCAGTGGCGCTAAGTACTCTCGGCCAGAAAACACTATTGGTGTGTCTGCTATTGGGTCCTGACGTCCTCCATGGCAGTTCATCCACTGCTGACCTCTGGCAGATTAGAAGGGTCTTTAACAGATGGCGAGGAGAGAGGGTGTGTGTGTGGAGCTGGGGACAAGGGGAAAGGGGGAGATAAAGACGTGGGGGGGGGGTGTATAGAGGGAGGGGATGGTAATGTGTGAGTCTTAATTAAAAGTAGCAAAGGTTTTGCGCACACACAGACACACACAGTTGTGGTGGGTAGAGCTCGGCTCAACAATTTTATTTTTTGGCCCGCACGCTGTCACTACCAGATGTAGAATAATTTAAAGTGGTTGAGGATGGGGCCCCATCTCTCGCTCTCTCTCTCTCTCTCTCTCTGGATGGTGTTCAAGACAATGAAGACCAGATTTTCAGATAGGAAAGAAGGGGCCATTTTGACTTCCTCTGCATCTTTCTCTAGAGAACAGGCCTGTGTGAACCAGTGTGGTGATCTCAACTCATGGAAACTCTCCACACTCATGATGTATATTTCTGTTAGCATGCTGTGTGCTCTCTACTCTCTCTGTTCTAGTGGTGGTATTTGTGACTCAGTGGTTACTGGAAGGTCATGTCTCTCTGTGGTGAAAACAGGTCTTTGTTCCCTCTGTGTGTGTGACAGGGAGCGAGATGAGCAACAGTGATATGGGAGGCCGGCAGGGTTCCCTTAAAGCCTTCTGCTTGCTTCGGTTCAGCTGGCGTAAAGGCTACATTTTGGTGTGCATCAACAGCCGTAAAAACTCTTAACGTCACAATGTCGTCATATGCCTTAACCCTCTTTGTGCTTTCACATTTCCCCTCGTTGGGCTACTGCTGCGTCCCTCTGCCCGTCACACAGACCACAAACTGACAGGCTTGCAGGCAGAAATAGATACAAAACGCATAAGTTGGTACTCATAGTGAGGGCAGAACATCTTAGTAAGTAGATGTGAAATGCTTACTTACAAGCCATTAACCAACAATGCAGTTTTAACAAAATACAACAACAAAAAAGTATGAGAAATGAATAACAAATGATTAAAGAGCAGCAGTAAAATAACAATAGCGGGGCTATATACAGGGGGTACCAGTACAGAGTCAATGTGCGGGGGCACTGGTATTGAGGTAATATGTACATGTAGGCAAAGTTATTAAAGTGACTATGTATAGATGATAACAGAGTAGCAGCAGCGTTCCAGAGGTAAGGGCAATGCAAATAGTCTGGATAGCCATTTGATTAGCTGTTCAGGAGTCTTATGGCTTGGGGGTAGAAGCTATTTAGGAGCCTCTTGGACCTAGACTTGGCGCTCTGGTAACCCTTACTGTGCGGTAGCAGAGAGAACAGTCTCTGACTAGTGTCCCTCTATCTCTGATCTGCATGTGTTTTAGTCTCCATTTGAATCCATTGGCTGATAGCTTCAAGTGTTACACTGTCAGAAGGTGCATGAGAGAGAGACCACTGAATAGTTTACTAGTGAGGGACACCTCTTAGAAACTAAAATAAACCAATGGAACGTGCTCAAACTAATATCCACCAATAAAACAGAGTGTTCTTGGCAAGTAACAGTGCTGGGTGGTGACCTGACCCAGGGGCCAGAGGATTTTCCTGCATCGTAGAGCACACACACTACTAAAACGTAATGTCCTGGTACAGGAAAACCTGTGGGTAGTGACAGGTGTGTGTGTGCGAAATGTCCTTAGTGGGTACAGACAGACAAGCTTGGCCCCTCAGAGTGCCAGTACACACACACACGCCTCTTTCTCTCGCCCTCTTTCAGCCCGGTTACATAACATATGGTGGACTCGGCACACATACAATTAAAATAAAAAACTGCTTACATAAGCTTGGCCATTTACAGAATCTTCACTAAATCCTGCTGCTATCCCATTATCCTTGAATAGTTAAAAAACATTTTTTTTAACCATGCCAGACATGGGGATTATTAACTGTGAGGTTGAGTGTTAGAGACATCAGCTAGTCTGCGTTTACTGTTTTACAGTTGACTATTTAGGCATCCCATGTTTTCTGTGTTATAATAGACGAGGAGTAAAACCCTAAGGTGCAGCAAGCCACTCCCAGGAAACGGTGATCCATTGTAAGGTTTAACCTGTGTCTGTATGTGTGTAGGGGTCTAAAGAGATTCAGTAACACTCGCACATTCCCACATTTAAAGCTTTCTATAAATACACACACACGGCTCTCGTCTGTAGCACTGGCTCAATTTGGTCGGATTTCTGCAGTTCCTCTTGTCCTCCCAACATCAAACAAAACCCCCCATCCTAATCCTGTAGCTTTGAGATCCCAGCATCTCTCAGCTCCGCTCTGCCCTGGTAGCTTTTGAAACACCCTACCTGGTGTTTGACCATGGCTTGAGGCAGCCTTGTGTGTGTGTACACTGCACTGACCAGATATGGGCAGTTGAATATCTACTTCTGCATTTGGTGGGTATTTCCAGGGAAGTAGTAGACTTCCTATTTGTTTTAGAAGCTGTTTGCTCAAATCACAACCATGTCCCTTTTTTATGAAACTTCCTGACATTTCTATTGGTTCAGAGATTGAGTTGGCAATGTCAGTTCTGTTCTAATTGTTCTAATTATATGGTTGAAACTTGTCCTCCTCAATGAATAGTGTACTATCTGCATCATTACCCCTCACTAGCCTGGAGGTAGTGTGTTCCATGCTTGTCTAAATAAACATGTTTTCCCCTTGTTGTGCAGTGTTTTAGAATTCTGATCAGGTCAACAGTTGGTCAGGGGGTTAGCTATCCAGAGGGCACAACTTTTAACAGACCTCATCTGCCATGAATGAGAAAAGGAATGTTTTTAGTGCCTTTCCCATAGAAAGAGAATCTCTTGAAGGGACTTGGAGCCCCTAACCATAGCAATTTGACTGGTCAATTCAGCTAATGCTGGGTTCAGAATGGAAGGAAATACTTAAAGGGGCAGTGCAGTTAATGTAATTTCCTTTTTTCTGTTATGAAATAATCTGAAATTGTGAAAATGATGATAATGCATATTTGGAGTTCTATTAAAAAAATTACACACAAAGTGATTTTATTAGACAAAGTGATTAAAAAAATGGTCGTACGCTAAGACTGCATGGGAGCTTTAATAGGTCTTCAGTTTTTAAATTGGATTTTGTGTTTTGTTTTTGAATGGCGGCAGCATGCGTTCTTATGGTTGCGTTACAAGTTGATGGGATGCATTGCCTCTAAGAACTCCGTTAATTGAGTCAAGGTCTTGTTGATTTGATTTGTTACTGTATCTGTCTGCTGTCCACGTTAATCTAATGTGAATTTCGTTATCATAGAGAGGGGATGGAGGAGGAATTGCTAAAAAGTTTGATAGTGTTTTTATTTGGGTGCAAATGCAGGTCGTCAGATGTTTTTCTGCTTTGCAACCCAACTCCAACAGTTTTGATGTCCTCCCCCTAAACCTGAGGAGAGCAGTTTGTATTATCCAGATCTGACAACTCCAGATGTCTTTGCCAAAAGTGTCTGTCTTTACATGTTTGCTGAAGCAGAACGTTCTAGATATTTTCACCACCAGGCAAATGTTTTTCACTGACGTTAAGACCATTCGTGTTGTCACAGCATTGCAGCCAGTAGGATTAGTTGGGGAGACAAGATGGTTGTCCCTGTCCTCCACCCAGACTTGTTTAACTTTCCTTTTAAGTTCTCTGAACTCAAGTAGCCTTCCCTCATATCTGATTTGAACCCATAATATTAGTCCCTAGCCAGGAAGAATGGCTGTGGCGGTCTCGTGGCTTGTGTGACTCCTGCCCAAAGCGCCCTGGCTCAGCCTGGGTTATTTTTAATTACCCTTCTACAATCCGTTAATCTGGAACACTCTCTCCCCTTAACCAGAGGGCGATTTAGCTTCTTTGTTCACCTCAAAATGGCAGTTGTTGGATTCATGAGTTCACTCGGCCCAGAACTAAATGATTCTCTTGTTTTATTTAGTGTTTTGTTTCCCCACTTTTTAAAAAACATTTTTATTGCTCTCATTCCGTTGGTTAAACTATTTGATTAACATCCTTGTTGTGATGTTTCCATTGAGAGACTGTAAAACTAGTCCCTGAACTGGGGTTACTAGAGTTCGTTGACTGGAAGTTACCTCTAGAACACAGCTCTGGGCTGTGTTATTTGTTACTTCTACAAACCACATTGTTTAGAGCCTGGCCCTGTGAGCTCTGAAACTGACACTTCTCATTGGCTGACACGGTGCAGTAACTAGGCAGAGGTTTATCATTTCATTTCACAGGGACTTTTTATTCTTCTGGAGACAGAGCTCTGTGACTAATGTGTTCTCTCTTACTACTGAGAGAAGTCAAGTTGAAACAATTATTTTACAGGCCTGGATGGTAAGAAGAACAAAGACAGTTTCACCAAATTGCCCTATAATTTGTGATCGGCTTCTTTTCAGAACGTTTACTCTGAAATAAGTTTATTAAAAACAGTTAGCCATGTGAACAAGCAGCAGCTTACAGTGGCACTCCAGTCCCCTGTTCTCCTCATTTTAACACTTGATTTACTTTTTTTTAAAGGCACATCTCAGTAGGTGGTCCAGGTATGTCATGACATGACACAAGTGGGTGGTGGGGGGGTGGGGTCTGCCTTTCCTCTTTCGTTCTGTAATGTTCCTTGAGCGTGGGGGGGGGGGCTGATGACAGCCCAGATTCCCATCCGACACACTCCTTGAATGCCGTACTCGGAGTTTGCACTTGGGATATTGCTTTTCAACAGTAAAGGTTTTTTTTAAATCACTGGAGGAAAAAGTAAAGACAGGATTTCAGGAAAAGAGATTTTAATACACACAAAAAAAGAGATGAGTGTGTGAAATGCACAACATTTGGGGAAATCCTTTAAGTTAACTTTGACAATCTAAAACTCCACAGTGCTGCTCTCTCTAAAACAGTAGAAATGTCACTAATAAACCCAGAACTAAGTCAGTAATCCCTCTTCTCCTCCTGCATCTTTCATCTGTCACAGAAAGGGAGTAATGATCCATATTCCTCCCAGCTACGGCCGTGCCAGGCTACGGTGCACTTTAATTGAATTATTCCAGCTATGTAATGAAGTGTTTAACATTCCAGCAGGAGAACAGATGACTTTGTTGGAGCACCCACTGTCATCTATTGCCCGCTGTGTGTGAACAGTAAATCTACCATGCGGTCCCTTGGTCTGAGAGCAGCCGTTCCGTGCCCCCGTTTTCTTTCCCTTCATCAAGATGACTGTAGTGAATGTCTTAAGAGGCTTTATTCTTCCCAGTTGTATTTAAACTTGGCTGGTGGGGGGGTCAAGGATTTTCTTCTCCTATATTAGATTCCCTACAGGCTTAATGAGAGACCCCCTGCTGTTTTGTCTGTCTGTGGCCTTCTCCCTGGACAGACAGTGGGCAGTGGTGTGGAAATGTGTCTGGGTAGGGACCAGTATGTTGTGTGTGTGTGTGTGTGTGTGGGCAGGGTAGTGACTGGTATGGTATTGGCAGTCTGGGCACCTTTGGACTGTAATGCTTCTCTGTCCTGATGCAGCCTGGCGTTTCTGCCCTCCAGCCGCTGTTGGAGTTAAAGTTAGAGCCGTGAGCTTGTCTGCACCGGTCACCATTCTGCACAGTGGATAGTCAGACCAGTTTACAACCCCTCCACAGTCCACATCAAAGCACTAGGGGAGAGGGGGAGACACTCACCCTGCTGCCCTGGATGTCTACCTCCATAACGGGCTGCTGCTTCCAGAGCCTCCCTCCTTGTCCCTGCTCTTTGTCTCCCAGTGGGGTGTGCTATAGGGCCTGACAGGGGCAGACCCCTGATAGAGGAGCTCCCACATAGCCAGGAGCCAGGCTCAGGACACCTACTAACCCCCCCCCCCCCCCCTTCCCCTGGCTGGGCAGTCTGGAGTCAGCAGACCCACAGACAGTTGTGAGGTCAAGCAGGGATGGATGAGAAATCATGTGTGCTTCAACGACCTGGAAGAGCCAAGAAAAAGCATGTGGGGAGTTTACTCCCATATTTCTTACGCCTGTATTCTCCTCCTAAAGGAAGTGGACAAGTGCACACTAAGGGCAGAAGGGTAGAGAATTGGGATGCAATGTTACACTCTGTACAGACTTTGCACAGGCTAGACTGTTGAGGGGTCAAGCAGGGATAGATGAGAAATCCATGTGTGCATCAACGACCAGGAAGAGCCAGGAAGAAATAAAGAGTAGGAAGGAAATCATTACAGTACTCTGTGCACACTGGTTCCTGTACAGTATATTACCTCATGTAGGCCATGACCTTGTAAACACCCACCTAGTATTGCACTTCTTACTACGAGGAATGTTCCAGATACTGTATACACCCAAACATGGTAACCTAGCCCATGTTTTAAGCCCAGATTAAACCACTCCAGAGCGCAGCATTAGATGGGGGGGGGGGGGGGGGGTGATAAAGGAGGGGTCCTTTTGAATTTCCACTGGGTGGTGAGGGAGAGCAGCCAGGCCAGGAGGGCCTGTGGCCTATAGTAACCCCCAGGTAGTCACAGCCCTTTGTTTCCAACTGGCCAGGTAGCAGTCTACTGATCACTGTGCTGCTGCTGCTGGACCTAACACAATAGAGGAAACAGACAGCCATGTGTACTGTTCCAGCTAGGGAAAGGGGGCCAGGGCTGGGACTGTCTGGAATAGATCTACTTGGGCCGGTTTGTTTAACACCATCTCAAACGATTGTTTATTATGCCCCTAGAGCTACTATTGTTTAGATCCCCTTTATTGTATGGTAATATTCCTCTCAATTCTTGTCCTGAAGTGATTCTTCTTCTTTTGTGTATCTGTTCCCTGCTAAAGCCAAGGGGTTTAGAGGAGGCAGGAAGACTGAGTGCCAACCAAGCTATGTTCCCATGCCCCCTCTCCTGCCCATAAGGCACTGGGGGCAGGATGAGACCAGTCAACACTACATCTCTTTTAAAGGTTCACTGTCACACATTCTTACTCGGTGGGAGTGCTATTTTCCATTGCTTTGTGTTATGGATGTTGTGTAGTTCTGTGTTATTCATTTGTACAGATTGCCTCTGGTGGTGGTATGCCTGGTTATGTTATGTTTTACAGTACTGTAAAACTTCAATTAAATGCAGAGACTCATAGCTGTCTGTCACGTTTAATAGCCGGGCAACGGCACACATTTCAGCAAATTAACACCTGTTTCAAATATACGCCGGGTCTAAATGAATTGTTTACGAGGTTTGGTTTCGATTTGTTATATTACATAATTTAGTAATGAGTTGAAAACATTATGGCAATCAGTTTTTATCAGGGGTGAAACCTTCACTGGGGCGGGGGGGACATGTCATGCCCCCCACATTCTGAAATTTCATTTTGACCCCCCCCCCCACACAGTTTTATAATTGGAATGTGATACAAAACAAGGCACTGGTGTGCTTTAGGACCATGCTGCTGCCTCGGAGCGGTAGGGTAGGCTGTTTATCCCCCCCCCCCACTACTTCTAAAACCAAACTGCTAACCATTGGCTGCTTATAGCTGATACCTGCTAGTTAACTGGCAAGCACAAAAAGTCAACAACTTCGGGAATACAGACCACCAGAAATGGGGAAATTGCTATTCTTTCAAGTGGAAGTTGGCATGCCTCCATTTTAAAAAAAAATAATAATTACAATTTTTTATTTTTTTTTAAACGAAGATACAAATAAATGTGACAGTGTGTAAATGATAACGCATTGGTGCAGGGAACTAAGATATTTATTGAAATGCTGGAAGTGAAGGCTGGGATTAAATTAACTACGCAAGTGAACAAAAACTGTGTGGATCAAGGAAATGGACACCTGGCTCAAATAGAAGCCTGTCTCTAAGTGCCTGTTGTGTTCAGTGATTTAAGCAAATAAAGGCCCGGGCTATTGAAGTTTTACGGTATGTGTGAAAAAAACAATAAGGGAGTCTGGTCTGGTTCACTCCAGTTGAATTCATCCCATCTGAGAGGGAGGGAGGCAGGGTTACCTGACTGGCTTGTGCTAGTTTTCAGTTTAGTTCTGAGACTAGGCCACTCTAGTTCACCCTCCTTTTGATGGGAGAGAATGAGTCCTCTGTCACTGCCTCTGTCATATTAGTAGTTATTGTTTAACCCAGGGTTTCCAAAACTCAGGGAAACCCTGGTTTTACCAACCATAAATACAGTCCAGGAGAATAGGCTTTTCCTGTTGACAGTGTTATCATGTCACATAGGTCAGATGGACCTTGACCTTGAACTTCTAATCATTCACGACATCTCTGAAACTAATAAACAAGAAACAAAGCTTTGGGTGAAAACAATGAAAGCCTCCTTGACTCTGGTTGTTTTGTATTTGGCTCGCCGCAGCCCAGTGTTCTGCACACAGATCTACAAAGTCTTCCTTGTTGTTTTATCACATTTTCCTCCATAGCCCCTCCCTCCACACTTTGAATTTGCCATAATAACAAGTGTTTACCGACAATCGGGAAGGGCCCTTACCTTGCCAAAAGAACAAGATTACAACGTTGTGTTGTCATTACATTGATTTAGCCCGGTCTTTGTGGGCTTGTGTTGGTATTTAATGGGAAAACATGAGCCAGGCAGAAGTATGGAGGGAAAGAGTGAGGGATGCCTATGCTAAATGGTGCTATCGTACCCAGACCCCACAGTGTTACATCACAACAGCAGTAGCAACCTGGCTGCTTATCGTGCCGCAGCACACCACTGGGGTTAGTGAATAGGCAGGCAATGCAGAAGGTGTACAAGGCTAGCTGCTGCTCCTCTGAACACTATGATAATGGCTATAGAGCTCTGTGTGTGTACACTGCACTCTGCCACCATGATGAGAGCTATGGAGCAATTAGAACACACGGACTGTGTCACTGGGTTAAAAGTCAAGCCACGTCACACACTGACTGGGAACCGCTTTCACTAATGAGCTACTCTGTGTCTGTAACCCAACCTCTAACCACCTGCTCCATTCTGTGTCTCTCTCTGATCTACCAACCATCACCTGTTTGGTTCCAGGCCCTATCTACCCCCTCTCCTCCCCAATCATCACCTGTTCCAGTCCATGTCTAACAGCTCCTCCCCCTCTCTCTTCCCTCCACCAGGCATGTGTTCTTCATGCATGTCAAGGAGGACCTCCACAGTGGCCACCTGAGGATGTGTTCAGAGCAGGCTGAGGTGCTGAGTGCCCTACTGGCCCAGGCTGAGTTCAGAGACTACAACCAGAACACTGCCAAATACTGCTACTCTGAGCTGTGTGGGAGCGAACCCTGCCCGGCAACAGTCGACAGGTAAGGGCAGGGGACACCTGGGGATATGTTAGACGATGAGTGTAGACTGGACACACGCACGCGCACACACACACCCCTCTGTGGTGTGTTTAAAAAAGGATTTGAGTTTGAGCCTTAATGCTAATTGGTTGGAGTTTGCAGGACATGAATTCACTGTTGGAATTTTGAAAGCAAAGCTGCCCTTGACAAGGTTGCCGGCTGGCATGGTTGGGTAGGTTACTTTCTAAATGTAATCCATTAGTTACCTGTCCAAATTGTAGTCAGTAATGTAACTTTTGGATTACCCCGACTCAGTAATGTAATCTGATTACATTCGGTTACTTTTAGATTACTTTCCTCTTGAGAGGTATTAGAAGAAGACAAAAATGTATGTTACCAATTGCAAGATAAATCTATGTAAAAGTTTACATAGCTGGCCATAAATGGATGTTACATTTTACTTAATGGGTTGGTTATGTAGGCCTCTTCTAACCCATCACTTTCTACTACATAAAGTAATACGATTAAATTATATCTTTAGATTAAAAACCAAAGTCTATCAGAATTCCAGTCATTCCAATAAATGTTATACTCCTTGATCTTTAAGAATAGGATTTATAGAAGTATAGATTAGCCAAATTGTTTTACCTGAGCATAACCCCAAAACTAAGGATTTAGCCAGCCCTACTGTGTTGTTTAGGATTTTGTTGTAATGGAGGACTGATGCTGTGCTCATGGAATGGCATGCTTTGAGCACTACTGAAAAGTTATATTTACATGTGAAAAACAAATGCCATATGCTGCATTTGCTATAGGCCTGCTTACCTTTTTTGTTGGTGAACTCTATCTTGATAATATGCAGCTGTTTTAAAGGGCAAATTCACAGATGAAACAATAACAAAACGGTTGCCCGCCTCTGTTTTTGTAAAAAGCTGAGGAATGGGCCTGGAGAAATGTAACCACTGTCAGATAAATAAACAGAGCTATGGAATCAAGGACTGACCATCCATGACATCAACATTATAGTTTTAACCATGGTATGAGGCTATACAGTGTTTATTTACATTTACAATGTTTACAAATATTGGAGAAAAACAAGCTTGTTTTGGGTTCTCATGGAGTGTGACAGTTGAATTAAGCTCATGAGGCATTTATAAGTTATATTCTTCAACAATTGATGGATATATGTATGTATGTATGCATGTATGTACAGTTGAAGTCGGAAGTTTACATACACTTACGTTGGAGTCATTAAAACTCGTTTTTCAACCACTCCACAAATTTCTTGTTAACAAACTATAGTTTTGGCAAGTCGGTTAGGACATCTACTTTGTGCATGACAGAAGTAATTTTTCCAACAATTGTTTACAGACAGATTATTTCACTTATAATTCACTGCATCACAATTCCAGTGGGTCTGAAGTTTGGTGTGTCGTCATAGTGGTCTCTGACGCATGTTTTTAAGGAACAAACTTAAACATGCGCCTTTAATGCTGATTTGAATGTCATTGAGTAAACAGAAGTGTCAGATTGTTTTCCGCAAACATCCTTTCTGAATTTAAAAGTAATCATCTAGTTTTTCAAAAGTATCTGTAATCTGATTACAATATTTTAGCTGGTAACGGATTAAAGTTACCGTTATTTTTGTAATCCCTTACATGTAATCCGTTACTCCCCAATCCTGCCGGCTGGCTTAGTGAACAGATATGGTAGACCGTAATGTTATGGTAGGCGTATGATATGGAAGTATCAAAATCCAGCTGGACCAAGTGCCAGATGTGGGTGTTAATGATTCATCCAACATCAGTCAGACATCTAGTCAGGCGCTTCAAAGAGAAATTCCCAATGTTTAAAATTAATCCAAAAACATATTTATACCTTTAATCATTTATGACCATAATTTACATGAAATAAACTTCTGTTGCGTTGGCCAGACTTGGGTACCCAAGCTGTGTACCTATTGTGCTCAATTCAGTGTAAAAGACTATAATTTACTACACCCTAACCCCTGATTTGCTCCAAGCCGTAACCTTGCCTTCTGCTTTTTGGATATGAACCAGTCAGTCGTGTGCAGCTGACATAAACATTTGTGCCATGAGAACCTGGTATGAGTTACACTGGCAATGCAGACAGCAGCACAGTTTGGAAATCCAACACTCAGACATACAAACAAAGCATTCTGTTTAGTGAGTCTGCCAGATCAGATGCAGTAGGGATGTTCTCTTGATAAGTGTGTGAACTGGACCATTTTCCTGTCAAAATGTAACCAGTACTTTTGGGTGTCAGTGAAAATGTATGGAGTAAAATGTACATAAATCTCTTTAGAAATATAGTAAAGTACAGAAAAAAAATGACTTAAGTACTTTACACAACTGGATAACACCACAACTCAGAGGGGTTGAGTTAAACGTGTAAGTAACATTTTGTTTGGACCCTGTGTGCGATTGGCCAATAAAGTGATCTTTAATTTGTATCTTAAACAACACGTGCTCACAAGGTTCCCTCTACAGAAAGAAAGCACACCCTCCCATGTTGTCTCCATGCGCCCACTTGTTTTTCACCAGCAGAGGTAGGTTTGCAATTGGAACAACAAAGTTTGACCCACATGATGTCACCCAGCATGACATGAGCAACAGACGGAGGAAACTTGGGTTGTGTCTGAAATGGCTCCCTATAGCTAGCTAGTGTCCAAAATAGCACACTATTTCCCCCATAGGCTCTGGTCAACAGAAGTGCACTAGATGGGGAAAAGGGTGCCATTTTGGACGCAAACTGGATAACACATGGTCACAATGTTCCCTCTACAGAGACACACCCCTCCCGTGTTCCTACCATGCAGCCACTTGTTTTTCTTAGTCATGAACCAAACCTGTTCAGGCATTGAACTGAACACCTAAGGGACAATTAGAGCTACAGTAGCAGGTTTGCGTTTTAGCCGGTTAAATGTCTTACATATTCCTGAAACACTCTAAATCAAAACTTGAAATAGGAATAATATTTAATTTGACTTGACCCATTCCTTTAAACAGCCATAAAAACCAGGACTATAACTAGGTGTTAAACAACTAATCCTTTCTGTGAAACTAAACCTAAAAGCGCAGTCAACGCTCACATCAGTTTCGTTTTCTACCACCAACCCATAAAGCCCACAATAGACAAGTCTCTCTCTCGCAGAACCATGCCAGGGAGTAGCACAGCAGCTCGTTGACTGGTTAAATCAACAGTTTGAGAAGCAGCATTTTGGGTGCAGGCCAATCTAAACTAGGCACTGTTTGTGCTAGGTCAGAGGATGGATCTATCACTGTGTTTACACACTCTAGGGGACACACACTAGGATCCCACCTGAGATCATAATTGGAGGGTAAATGCTGATGTCAATGTACTGGGTTAGTCAGGCTTATATGGACATGATGCTCTCTTGTTAGTGTGTTTTCAAAATTATAATAGCCAATTTGGTGATTTTATTCAGCTCTGTTTTTAGTAATTGGCGAAAGCATATTTCTATTGCACTATGGGTAATTTTATGGAAGTTCTCGCTCCGCCTAATCAACCTTATGTTTTGGGATGATAACACAGTACAGATATTGGTTGTGTCATGTCATAATTTTAGCATAGCTGTAAATGTTAAGATTGGAAACAGCTTTCCAATGCCTGAGGAAAAAATGTAATGCATATCATTCTACCATATTGAAGCAATTACTGCTGGAAAATATAGTCACTTTTGTGACAGTTTCAGAACAGCAAAGCTGTCTGTAAAGGAAAAGTATTGACGTTTTCCATTGACAGGACAGACATCAGTGCATCAGTAGCTGTATGAGTAATGTTCATATGAACTGAGGAAGTAAAGGCTTAGTCCATGAGTAATGTTAACTCAACAATGGCTCACTTCATACTCTAATTCACACTGCACATATAGTGAGGAGAGAACTACTAGCAGCGCAAGCAGAGGCTCACATTACATTATAGTAATTGATTCCCTTATTATTTGATCAGATTAGGGGGATGATGGGTTTATATTAGAAAATCTGCTCTCTGGGTGACAGACTGACTGCTCAGGCAGCACCCAGCAGTCTGTTGTTCAGCTGTGTGAAGATTTCTGTACTGTTTTCTCACAGCCCTCACAGGAAATAAATACAGAATATTAACTATTTGAAGCATGGTGGCTCTGTGTAAGTCTTTGAAGCAATGAGGCTCTGGATGTGAACCAGTAGTGACACTGCTGTCTCTCTCTATCCATCACTTCACAGTATCATCTCTAAGCACAAGGCGTTGGAGGGTCAGAGCCTGGGGTCAGTGGAGTACCAGGCCCTGCAGCTGGTGTCCAGTTTGGAGCACTACGGGGTGGAGTGGCACTGGGCCAGGGACGCAGAGGCACAGAGGCTGGCCATAGGTGTGGGCCCAGAGGGCATCACTGTCTGTAAAGAGGACTTCAGCCTGGTCAACAGGTAAATGAAGGGTCTTCAGGCTACTTAACCAACTGCTCCATCTCTTGTGCAGTCAGCTCAAACATAATATAGACTAAAGTCTGTACTGTACTTTACTGAAATGTCCATATCTATGAAGTGTAATGTCCACCTGATTTATCCCACAATCTTTACCTTCGAGGAAATCTCTTATTGTTCTGAGATTGTCATCATGGAACTGAAATCCTGTAATATTACACAGTATTGCAAATTGTTGTTGTACAACATTGTGTAATGTTACAGGATTTTACTTTAAAGAATAGTTTCCACCTTCAACTTTTCTTTATCCATTCTAGGATCAGCTATCCCATAATCCAAATAGCCACCCAGTCAGGGAAGAGTGTTTACCTGACGGTGATCAAGGATACCAGCGATAGTGTGGTTCTGCTATTCAAGCTAATCAGCAACCGGGCTGCCAGCGGACTGTACCGGGCCATCACAGAGACGCATGCCTTCTACAGGTGAGGGGACAGGAGAGGATCCACTTGCGGGGAGCCAAAACACAGTCATGCAGTCCAATTATACAGTGCACTCCACATATAGTCATCATAATTGTGCAGTTAGATTTGATCACCAAGTGATCCAAGGCATTATTGATCAAATGTTCCATGATGAAACCTTTTAGGGACTGGCTTCTCCGCTAACTATTTAGTAGGGTTGAAAGGAGTGCTTCTGAGTATAGTATAGAGCCACAAACACTGACAACCACCCACGGGCTGCACTGTCATGCTAATGTATTGACAACATGTTTATTTACACTACCAACTGGAGCGTCCTCTCTAAATGGTATTCTGTCACTTATTCAGCCGACTTTACGGCCCTCAGAATACACAACGCTCCTACAGCACTTTAGCGTTCTACTGCCTTGGGGGGCAGCTAACCAGTCAAGCATTTTACTTCCCCATTGAGGGAACCTGACCTATCAGGACTTCTAAATCACTTTCACTCAACATTTTGCTCTGTTTAACATGGCGTGCTGCTCGCTGAATATGCATCTTGAACTGCAGTTGTACACATTCACTGAGACTATGCTATGGTCCGTTTGTTGAAGCCACTATATACCAATTCCTTTTACATGTTCTTGGTCTGAAGGGATTGGTAAAGCCATAGACTGTAATGGTGTTGATATTAATGAAAAAGTGCTTTATTCTTCCTGGAAAAATGAAGGTCAGCCATTTAAATTAGCCTACTGCAGAGCAATGAGATTGTTCACAGCTGGGTTATAATAGTCACAAAGATTACCTCTCTAGTGTGTGTGTGTGTGTGTGGGGGGGTTCAGAATTTTTCACCATGTCTTCCCCAGGTTGTGCAGATGGGCTTGTACTTGAGATTAATGTAGTAACTGTTTCTGGATCAGATTTAGAGGATTTCTAGTCCTTTACTGCTATTAAACATGATCAATCCCATGTATAGTATGAGTCAAAGTGGAGAATTGAGAAATCAATTGATAAAAAAAAATTGTCCAACATTCAATTGACCGATTTAAAAATATATATATAAATAAATAATAATAATTAGATTGACTTCTTGGTTAATAACGTCTCGCTTTCTCCTCCAGGTGTGACACGGTGACCAGCGCGGTGATGATGCAGTACAGCCGTGACTTCAAGGGCCACCTGGCGTCTCTCTTCCTCAATGAGAACATCAACCTGGGCAAGAAGTACGTCTTCGACATCCGACGCACCTCCAAGGAGGTATACGACTACGCACGCCGGGCACTCTACAACGCCGGCATCGTGGACCTGGTGGCACGTGCTGCGGGGACGGGCGGCGAGAGGACGCCATCGGGGCACAGTCCCCTTCGTGGCCAGGGGGAGGGGATGGGGGAGGACTGTGGCAGCTGCCAGCAGAGCAGGGCACTGCTGGAGAGACTAGAGAAGCTCAGAGAGGCTCTGCTGTGTATGCTGTGCTGTGAGGAGGAGATAGACGCAGCCTTCTGCCCCTGTGGACACATGGTATGCTGCCAGACCTGCGCCAACCAACTACCGGTGAGGAGACTGAGACGAAAGTGAATGCTTGTAAATGATTGAATGTTGTGCATGTTGGTTTTGGTCAAATTGAGAAACAACTACTAGTCAATGAACACTAACCTATGCACAGATTTTAAAAAAATAGTTTTTGGTCAACTCAACATTTGGATGCCACCACTACCATCTACCCCCAGAATACGAAAGCTGTCTCGCTAGGTTTAATGTCTTCCTTTTCTGGTAGTCCTTGGCACAACACAACAAGCACACTCTAGGGTCCTAGCTGTGTAATACCATGAGTGGCAGAGCACAGATTCAAGGAGAATAATTGACTTTTCTCCTGAGTCACTATCCCTCTGAGCAGTAACCTCTCTTTCTCTCATATCCATTTTATGACTTTTAAAAACCGATCCAGTATTTTGCTCATGTATGGGTTCAGCTCACCTGATTGGCCCTCCCACTAATCTCCTAAATTTAGCTTGAACTGCCGTCGCAGATGGTGAATTAGCGGCTGTGGATTAAAGCTGCCGGCAGCAGCCCAGCAAATGTCTATTCCACTAAATCCACAGGGAAATGTGTAGTTTTGTGTGGCTGGACCCAAACACAGTGAGAGGAGAGAACTGACACGCAGGGAGAACATTCCGGGGAGAAAAAAATCATTCCAACATGGCCGCCCCCATAGCCTTTTCTGAAAAGTGTATCGTGGATAATTCCATCTAGTGGTCCCGGGTTGGTTAACAGGCTTTCACACGGCTATAATACAATTGACTGGTTAAATTAAATTGGAGTGTTATTCCACTACTCTTCACTGTCACTGACAGACTGGTTAGTATAATTAGTCTGTTCTGGATGTCTTAAATATGATTCTGAGACTCTGGCTGCCTGGTCCATTCTGCAGCCCAGGGCTTGTGGTGGGTATTTATGCTTTTATGGAATGAGTGTGACTCACACGTGAACAACCAAAACACTGTAAATACCAGTGGCTGCTGAGGGGAGGACGGCTCATAATATTGGCGTAAATGGAATGGTATCAAATACATGGTTTCGTGTGGTTTATTCCATTCACTCCATTCCAGCCATTCCACTCCATTCCAGCCATTACTCTGAGCCGTCCTCCCCTCAACAGCTTCCACTGGTAAATAGTGTGGTGTGTGAACCCTTTGAAGCGGTGTGTGAACCCTTTGAAGCGGTGTGTGGATCTACATTGTGCAGTACTTGTTGCACACAGTGGTCCAAAGACCGTAGTAACAGTGCCATTGCTTTAACAAACCACTGACAGCCATGTCTTCACGTTCTTTGATATATTTGACCTGTTCCATATCTGTAACTTAACAAGTGACAGCTAGTCTTGTGTTGACATTCAATTATCTCTCCCCAGTTGTGTCCGGTGTGTCGATCTGAGGTGGAACACGTGCAGCATGTCTACCTGCCCACCTGCACCAGTCTCCTAAACCTCAGCAACACCTCCCACGACGACGATAGCAGCCCCGTCCACAGAGCTATAAGTGGGCTAGCATATACCTGCCACACCAAGGACCACTCCAATAGCAACACCAACAACCACCACGACTCCAACAAGATCTACCAGACTGAGACATAAACCACTCCACTAATTCCAGACTGTGTCCCAAATAGCACCCTGGCACCCTACATAGTGCTGTCCACAGTAATGCACTAATTAGGGAATATGGTGCCATTCCAGACACAGTCCAGTCCCAACACCACGGTTTCTGCTTCTGTTTGTTTGTTTATCACCTTACCATTCTGACAGTGGTATTTTTCCACTGTCGATATTTATTTTTTTAAACCAATGATGGATTTGTGATTTTGAATTTCCACCCCTCCATTTTAATTTTAGGGTTATTGCCTATTATATTTTCTTAATTGAACTGCAGCTGTTGATTTGATCAGCAGTAGCGGTGGGATCTGATTTATTTCATTTGGATTGTGCTTTTGTTTGTTTTTTTGCTCCATATGCGTGTACAGAATGTGAATTATCTATTGGGCTCATAACCTGCAACGCTTGTACAATATGAGGGAATTCTGTGTTTTAGGAGAATAGTAGGCAACGTACATAATCGTTCAGTTGTTTTATAAGTATATTTGCATTTTTTAAGTTTCTTCGTTTTAAGCTTTCAGAATCTCATTTAATGGTTCTAATGGAGTGAAATGCATTTTTTTTGTTCTGTTTCCATGCCAATGAGAAGTTATTTGGGGGTTGGAATCTGGCCCTGGTACAGCACTGCATTCTGATTTTAGAGAAGCATTGTCCCAAAAGGCACCCTATTCCCTATGTACAGTAGTGCACCACTTTTGACCAGTAGTGCACTTTGCAGGGAAGGGGTGCAATTTGGGATGTAGCCAAGGGGAAGTCTTGACGATAAGCCCGGTATTAATGTGTATATGAGTGACAGGGTTCTGGAACCAAACCAGAACTCTGACAGGGAAAGATAATGGTTGAATCTCCTAGTTCATTCCCAATGGGTCATATAAAGTAACTCCACTCTTGTGAAAAAATACCAGATTCATACAGAACTCTATGGGCTCCAGCCATTCAGCATTCTATCCCATAACAGAACCTTCACAAATGGAGGCCCCAAAATAAGATGCTCCCTGTATTCTTTTGCTCAATAAGTGATCTGTGATTATTTATTAGTAAGGCTGTTTTTTTTTAACCTGATCCCAGATCGACTTGTGTTGTTTAACTAACCCAGATTGTAGGAGTTAGCTATACAGCACAAACAGTTCTGGGACCAGGCTACTGTTTTTCAGCCTCTACTGTGTAGCGGTGTGTGTGTCCTTCCTCAACTTCTGTTCTATGTGGTCAACTAGGGAGTTCCTTATGATTTTATTATTAAAGGGTACTAGTCGATCTGTCAGTGCAATACGAGCTGCTTTTTGAGTTTTTTTTGGGGGGGGGGGGGGGGGTGGAAGAATGAATACACTGTCACTTTACCAAGGAAACTTCCCCAGTGTTTTATCCATAGGGTTTTGCCTTAATGTAGCAACACTGGCTTGCGTCTCAAGTAGCACCCTATTCCCTATGCAGTGCACTACTTTTGACCAGAGCCCATAGCACTCTGGTTGAAATTAGTGCACTGTTTAGGAATAGGGTGCCATTTGAGACAACGACATTGTGTTTTGATATGCATTCTTTCTTTGCACAGACTTTCTTCGTTTTAAAGATGAGGAATATGTTGTCTTTATTGCTGACACCATTTGGCACATAGTCACTGCAGGGGATTGATTATTTGATCACTTTGTTCAAGTAGGATTTGTTTCTGTTTTCTGAAGCAAAAACTATGCTCTGCAAATGTAGAAAGAACTGTCTTTTTATATTGTATTTCTTTGAACTAGAAAAGTATTAATAAAGTTTTTTTTTTTTTTTTAAACAAGCATGTGTTCATTGATTTGATTGGCTTTGGCTGTTCAAGTTACCCCCTTTCACCCCTTCTCAATTCTCAATGGGGACAGTCACAACTGAAAGGTCAGATAAAGATATGGGGTTAGATGACTGAGCGTCTCGTTACTAAAGATTGATGGAGGCTCATAGGGTTAAAAGTTAATGCTTGGCCTGGTATGCCAGCTCATTTAATGAATGCTTTTGTTGCCTGTCATTTTAAGTAGTAAATCCATTATGGTTTCTGTGTACTGATCTTGTATCAGAATGCATGTGTTCAAATTGCACTAACGGTACAGTGCAATTAGTATTGATTCATTTTAGGATAAGTTTGCTTCACTGTGATAATAGTTTGAAGATCGAGGGGAGGTGACACCATAGACCATTGCAGAGTATTGATCCCTATCTGTGTACACATGCCACACACAGTCAGACAAAATCAATGCTGTTAGATTCCAAGGGCACTGGTGACTGCTGGAACAGAGGGGAGGGTTCAGGAAGACTGAGGTGATTGCTGCTCATCGACAGAGAACCCCTAAACCTTTCTTTACCAAAAGCCTTAAACTTGCTGCCTTTCTGTCACACAGAAAATGGTGCCTTTATTTCGCCACCTGAATGTCTAGTGAGTCGACAGCTTTAAAGGCACAATCTGCAATATTTACAGCTATTCAATGGTCCTTTTCAATTAATGATTTATAAATGCCCATTTTGATTCTTGAAGAATATGACTTCAAACCAAGTGGTGGGGCTGAAAAAACATTTGGCTACCAAACGAATTGCAGATTATGGCTTTAACCCTGATCTTCCTCAGTACAAGCAACATATTGTTAGTCTACAGTGGCTTGCGAAAGTATTCATCCCCTTGGCATTTTTCCTATTTTGTTACCTTACAACCTGGAATTAAAATAGATTTTTTTAGGGGTTTGTATCATTTGATTTACCCAACAAGCCAACAAGAAATAAGACAATAAAACAGAACTTGAGCGTGCATAACTTTTTAGCCCCCCCCCCCCCCCCCCCCCAAAGTCAATACTTTGTAGAGCCACCTTTTGCAATTACAGCTGCAAGTCTCTTGGGGTATGTCTCTATAAGCTTGGCACATCTAGCCACTGGGATTTTTGCCCATTCTTCAAAGCAAAACTGCTCTAGCTCCTTCAAGTTGGATGGGTTCCGCTGGTGTACAGCAATCTTGAAGTCATACCACAGATTGGCTTGAGGTCTGGGCTTTGACTAGGCCATTCCAATACATTTAAATGTTTCCCCTTAAACCACTCAAGTTTTTCTTTAGCAGTATGCTTAGGGTCATTGTCTTGCTGGAAGGTGAACCTCTGTCCCAGTCTCAAATCTCTGGAAGACTGAAATAGGTTTCCCTCAAGAATTTTCCTGTATTTAGCGCCATCCATCATTCCTTCAATTCAGACCAGTTTCCCAGTCCCTGCCGATGAAAACATCCCCACTGTGGGGATGGTGTTCTCGGGGTGATGAGAGGTGTTGGGTTGCGCCAGACATAGCGTTTTCCTTGATGGCCAAAAATCTATGTTTTAATCTCATCTGACCAGAGTACCTTCTTCCATATGTTTGGGGAGTCTTCCACATGCCATTTGGCGAACACCAAACGTGTTTGCTAATTTTCTTTAATCAATGGCTTTTTTCTGGCCACTCTTCTGTAAAGCCCAGCTCTGTGCCGTGTATGACTTAAAGTGGTCCTATGGACAGATACTCCAATCTCCGCTGTGGAGCTTTGCAGCTCCTTCAGGGTTATCTTTGGTCTCTTTGTTGCCTCTCTGATTAATGCCCTCATTGCCTGATCTGTGAGTTTTGGTGGGCAGCCCTCTCTTGGTAGGTTTGTTGTGGTGCCATATCTTTTCAATTTTTAAAAATAATGGATGTAATGGTGCTCCGTGGGATGTTCAGTTTCGGATATTTTTTTATAACCCAACCCTGATCTGTACTTCTCCACAACTATGTCCCTGACCTGTTTGGAGAGCTCCTTGGTCTTCATAGTGCCGCTTGCTTGGTGGTGCCCCTTGCTTAGTGATGTTGCAGACTCTGGGGCCTTTCAGAACAGATGTGTATTTCTACTGAGATCATGTGACATTTCATGTGACACTTAGATTGCACACAGGTGGACTTTATTTAACTAATTATGTGACTTCTGAAGTTAATTGGTTGCACCAGATCTTATTTAGGGGCTTTATAGCAAAGGGGGTGAATACTTATGCATGCACCACTTTTACATTTTTTTTATTATTATTATTTTTTAAACAAGTTATTTTTTAAATTTCACTTCACCAATTTGGACTATTTTGTGTATGTCCATTACATGAAATCCAAATAAAAATCAATTTAAATTAGAGGTTGTAATGAAACAAAAACACCAAAGGGGGTGAATACTTTTGTAAGGCACTGTATATGGAGATAAATAGGAGGCAACATAGTGTTGGTCTATATGGAGATAAATAGGAGGCAACATAGTGTTGGTCTATATGGAGATAAATAGGAGGCAACATAGTGTTGGTCTATATGGAGATAAATAGGAGGCAACATAGTGTTGGTCTATATGGAGATAAATAGGAGGCAACATAGTGTTGGTCTTTATGGAGATAAATAGGAGGCAACATAGTGTTGGTTTATATGGAGATAAATAGGAGGCAACATAGTGTTGGTCTATATGGAGATAAATAGGAGGCAACATAGTGTTGGTCTTTATGGAGATAAATAGGAGGCAACATAGTGTTGGTTTATATGGAGATAAATAGGAGGCAACATAGTGTTGGTCTATATGGAGGCAACATAGTGTTGGTCTATATGGAGATAAATAGGAGGCAACATAGTGTTGGTCTTTATGGAGATAAATAGGAGGCAACACTATGTTGGACTATATGGAGATAAATAGGAGGCAACATAGTGTTGGTCTATATGGAGATCAACAGAATGCAACATAGTGTTGGTCTTTGACTTTTGTTGTGCAGTTTCCACTGTCCAGCCGTGGGGCCAGAGGCAGCCAGTAACCCAGATGGGAGTAGAAACATAAAAGTAGGCCACTTAGGGTTTTCTGCTCTGTTGCACTGCAACAGCATATATACCTAGCTGTCATATGGTCAAAAGCACACAGGCAAAATGTATTAGTCATATGTCAGAAAAGAATGTGCAACTGTATCAAGCTTACGGGGATTATGTGTGGAAATGAAGATATATAATGTATGACAAAAGTATATAAATAGTAACTTTAACACAGAGAGAACAGGAGGGAGAGGTTAACACAGAGAGAACAGGAGGGAGAGGTTAATACAGAGAGAACAGGAGGGAGAGGTTAATATAGAGAGAACAGGAGGGAGAGGTTAATACAGAGAGAACAGGAGGGAGAGGTTAATACAGAGAGAACAGGAGGGAGAGGTTAATACAGAGAGAACAGGAGGGAGAGGTTAATATAGAGAGAACAGGAGGGAGAGGTTAATATAGAGAGAACAGGAGGGAGAGGTTAATACAGAGAGAACAGGAGGGAGAGGTTAATATAGAGAGAACAGGAGGGAGAGGTTAATATAGAGAGAACAGGAGGGAGAGGTTAATACAGAGAACAGGAGGAAGAGGTTAATACAGAGAGAACAGGAGGGAGAGGTTAATATAGAGAGAACAGGAGGGAGAGGTTAATACAGAGAGAACAGGAGGGAGAGGTTAACACAGAGAGAACAGGAGGGAGAGGTTAATACAGAGACAACAGGAGGGAGAGGTTAATACAGAGAGAACAGGAGGGAGAGGTTAATACAGAGAGAACAGGAGGGAGAGGTTAATACAGAGAGAACAGGAGGGAGAGGTTAATACAGAGAGAACAGGAGGGAGAGGTTAATACAGAGAGAACAGGAGGGAGAGGTTAATACAGAGAGAACAGGAGGGAGAGGTTAATACAGAGAGAACAGGAGGGAGAGGTTAACACAGAGAGAACAGGAGGGAGAGGTTAATACAGAGAGAACAGGAGGGAGAGGTTAATACAGAGAGAACAGGAGGGAGAGGTTAATACAGAGAGAACAGGAGGGAGAGGTTAATACAGAGAGAACAGGAGGGAGAGGTTAATACAGAGAGAACAGGAGGGAGAGGTTAATACAGAGAGAACAGGAGGGAGAGGTTAATACAGAGAGAACAGGAGGGAGAGGTTAATATAGAGAGAACAGGAGGGAGAGGTTAATACAGAGAGAACAGGAGGGAGAGGTTAATACAGAGAGAACAGGAGGGATAGGTTAATACAGAGAGAACAGGAGGGAGAGGTTAATACAGAGAGAACAGGAGGGAGAGGTTAATACAGAGAGAACAGGAGGGAGAGGTTAATATAGAGAGAACAGGAGGGAGAGGATGACAAACAGAGAGAGAAAGAGCGAGAGGGAGAGAACAGGATGGCGAGAGATAGATAGAAAAAGGGAGGGGTAAACTACAGATCCAATGAAAGTCTGATCTATTAATCCATGCTGGAGTCATTATCTTAAAGACCCGTCCAGCGTGTTCCAACTTCATCTCTGTTGACTTTATATTCTCAAAGTTATCTTCAGACACTCCAATCTCATGGCTTAGATTTTTCTATTGTGTTATTGGCTGTACGTTTGTTTATCCCATGTGTAACTGTGTTGTTGTTTTTGTCACACTGTTTTGCTTTATCTTTGCCTGGTCGCAGTTGTAAATGAGAACTTGTTCTCAACTGGCCTACCTGGTTAAATAAAGGTGAAATAAATAAATGTAACATTAGACTATAATCTGTCTTTAAAAAACTGGCCAACATGGTTAAATAAAGGTGAAATAAATAAATGTAACATTAGACTATAATCTGTCTTTAAAGAAATTCTAACACTAACATTATTCCTTCTTTGGTCCAAAATGTAATTAAGTGAAATGGATCATCATACGATTGCATGAATCCCTCATTACATAATTGACAGTAAAACAATATACTGTAGTAGGTTACATAACGAATTACGTACTGCATGACATATGAAGGAGAAGTTAACACAGAGAGAACAGGAGGGAGAGGTTAACACAGAGAGAACAGGAGGAAGAGTTTAATACAGAGAGAACAGGAGGGAGAGGTTAACACAGAGAACAGGAGGGAGATGTTAATACAGAGAGAACAGGAGGGAGAGGTTAATACAGAGAGAACAGGAGGGAGAGGTTAATACAGAGAGAACAGGAGGGAGAGGTTAATACAGAGACAACAGGAGGGAGAGGTTAATACAGAGAGAACAGGAGGAAGAGGTTAATACAGAGAGAACAGGAGGGAGAGGTTAATACAGAGAGACCAGGAGGGAGAGGTTAACACAGAGAGAACAGGAGGGAGAGGTTAATACAGAGAGAACAGGAGGGAGAGGTTAATACAGAGAGAACAGGAGGGAGAGGTTAATACAGAGAGAACAGGAGGGAGAGGTTAATACAGAGATAACAGGAGGGAGAGGTTAATACAGAGAGAACAGGAGGGAGAGGTTAATACAGAGAGAACAGGAGGGAAAGGTTAATATAGAGAGAACAGGAGGGAGAGGTTAATACAGAGAGAACAGGAGGGAGAGGTTAATACAGAGAGAACAAGAGGGAGAGGTTAATACAGAGAGAACAGGAGGGAGAGGTTAATACAGAGAGAACAGGAGGAAGAGGTTAATACAGAGAGAACAAGAGGGAGAGGTTAACATAGAGAGAACAGGAGGGAGAGGTTAATACAGAGAGAACAGGAGGGAGAGGTTAACATAGAGAGAACAGGAGGGAGAGGTTAACACAGAGAGAACAGGAGGGAGAGGTTAACACAGAGAGAACAGGAGGGAGAGGTTAATACAGAGAGAACAAGAGGGAGAGGTTAACATAGAGAGAACAGGAGGGAGAGGTTAACACAGAGAGAACAGGAGGGAGAGGTTAACATAGAGAGAACAGGAGGGAGAGGTTAACACAGAGAGAACAGGAGGGAGAGGTTAATATAGAGAGAACAGGAGGGAGAGGTTAATACAGAGAGAACAGGAGGGAGAGGTTAACATAGAGAGAACAGGAGGGAGAGGTTAACACAGAGAGAACAGGAGGGAGAGGTTAATATAGAGAGAACAGGAGGGAGAGGTTAACATAGAGAGAACAGGAGGGAGAGGTTAACATAGAGAGAACAGGAGGGAGAGGTTAATACAGAGAGAACAGGAGGGAGAGGTTAACACAGAGAGAACAGGAGGGAGAGGTTAATACAGAGACAACAGGAGGGAGAGGTTAACACACAGAGAACAGGAGGGAGAGGTTAATACAGAGAGAACAGGAGGGAGAGGTTAATACAGAGAGAACAGGAGGAAGAGGTGAATACAGAGAGAACAGGAGGGAGAGGTTAATACAGAGAGAACAGGAGGGAGAGGTTAACACAGAGAGAACAGGTGGGAGAGGTTAACACACAGAGAACAGGAGGGAGAGGTTAACACAGAGAGAACAGGAGGGAGAGGTTAATATAGAGAGAACAGGAGGGAGAGGTTAACATAGAGAGAACAGGAGGGAGAGGTTAACACAGAGAGAACAGGAGGGAGAGGTTAATATAGAGAGAACAGGAGGGAGAGGTTAACATAGAGAGAACAGGAGGGAGATGTTAATATAGAGAGAACAGGAGGAAGAGGTGAATACAGAGAGAACAGGAGGGAGAGGTTAATACAGAGAGAACAGGAGGGAGAGGTTAACACAGAGAGAACAGGTGGGAGAGGTTAACACACAGAGAACAGGAGGGAGAGGTTAACACAGAGAGAACAGGAGGGAGAGGTTAATATAGAGAGAACAGGAGGGAGAGGTTAACATAGAGAGAACAGGAGGGAGAGGTTAACACAGAGAGAACAGGAGGGAGAGGTTAATATAGAGAGAACAGGAGGGAGAGGTTAACATAGAGAGAACAGGAGGGAGATGTTAATATAGAGAGAACAGGAGGGAGAGGTTAACATAGAGAGAACAGGAGGGAGAGGTTAATACAGAGAGAACAGGAGGGAGAGGTTAACATAGAGAGAACAGGAGGGAGAGGTTAATACAGAGACAACAGGAGGGAGAGGTTAATACAGAGAGAACAGGAGGAAGAGTTTTAATACAGAGAGAACAAGAGGGAGAGGTTAATACAGAGAGAACAGGAGGGAGAGGTTAACATAGAGAGAACAGGAGGGAGAGGTTAATACAGAGACAACAGGAGGGAGAGGTTAACACACAGAGAACAGGAGGGAGAGGTTAATACAGAGAGAACAGGAGGGAGAGGTTAATACAGAGAGAACAGGAGGAAGAGGTTAATACAGAGAACAGGAGGGAGAGGTTAATACAGAGAAAACAGGAGGTTGAGGATAATACAGAGAGAACAGGAGGGAGAGGTTAATACAGAGAGAACAGGAGGGAGAGGTTAACACAGAGAGAACAGGAGGGAGAGGTTAATACAGAGAGAACAGGAGGGAGAGGTTAACACAGAGAGAACAGGAGGGAGAGGTTAATACAGAGAGAACAGGAGGGAGAGGTTAATACAGAGAGAACAGGAGGAAGAGGTTAACACAGAGAGAACAGGAGGGAGAGGTTAATACAGAGAGAACAGGAGGGAGAGGTTAACACAGAGAGAACAGGAGGGAGAGGTTAATACAGAGAGAACAGGAGGGAGAGGTTAACACAGAGAACAGGAGGGAGAGGTTAATACAGAGAGAACAGGAGGGAGAGGTTAATACAGAGAGAACAGGAGGAAGAGGTTAATACAGAGAACAGGAGGGAGAGGTTAATACAGAGAGAACAGGAGGGAGAGGTTAATACAGAGAGAACAGGAGGGAGAGGTTAATACAGAGAGAACAGGAGGGAGAGGTTAACACACAGAGAACAGGAGGGAGAGGTTAACACAGAGAGAACAGGAGGGAGAGGTTAATACAGAGAGAACAGGAGGGAGAGGTTAACACACAGAGAACAGGAGGGAGAGGTTAACACAGAGAGAACAGGAGGGAGAGGTTAACACAGAGAGAACAGGAGGGAGAGGTTAATACAGAGAGAACAGGAGGGAGAGGTTAACACAGAGAGAACAGGAGGGAGAGGTTAATACAGAGAGAACAGGAGGGAGAGGTTAACACACAGAGAACAGGAGGGAGAGGTTAACACAGAGAGAACAGGAGGGAGAGGTTAATACAGAGAGAACAGGAGGAAGAGGTTAACACAGAGAGAACAGGAGGGAAAGGTTAATACAGAGAGAACAGGAGGGAGAGGTTAATACAGAGAGAACAGGAGGGAGAGGTTAACACAGAGAACAGGAGGGAGAGGTTAACATAGAGAGAACAGGAGGGAGAGGTTAATATAGAGAGAACAGGAGGGAGAGGTTAACATAGAGAGAACAGGAGGGAGAGGTTAATATAAAGAGAACAGGAGGGAGAGGTTAACATAGAGAGAACAGGAGGGAGAGGTTAACATAGAGAGAACAGGAGGGAGAGGTTAATATAGAGAGAACAGGAGGGAGAGGTTAATACAGAGAGAACAGGAGGGAGAGGTTAACACAGAGAGAACAGGAGGGAGAGGTTAATACAGAGACAACAGGAGGGAGAGGTTAACACACAGAGAACAGGAGGGAGAGGTTAATACAGAGAGAACAGGAGGGAGATGTTAATACAGAGAGAACAGGAGGAAGAGGTTAATACAGAGAACAGGAGGGAGAGGTTAATACAGAGAGAACAGGAGGGTGAGGTTAATACAGAGAGAACAGGAGGGAGAGGTGAATACAGAGAGAACAGGAGGGAGAGGTTAATACAGAGAGAACAGGAGGGAGAGGTTAATACAGAGAGAACAGGAGGGAGAGGTTAACACAGAGAGAACAGGAGGGAGAGGTTAATACAGAGAGAACAGGAGGGAGAGGTTAACACAGAGAACAGGAGGGAGAGATTAATACAGAGATAACAGGAGGGAGAGGTTAATACAGAGAGAACAGGAGGGAGAGGTTAACATAGAGAGAAGAGGAGGGAGAGGTTAACACAGAGAGAACAGGAGGGAGAGGTTAACATAGAGAGAACAGGAGGGAGAGGTTAATACAGAGACAACAGGAGGGAGAGGTTAATACAGAGAGAACAGGAGGAAGAGTTTAATACAGAGAGAACAAGAGGGAGAGGTTAACATAGAGAGAACAGGAGGGAGAGGTTAATACAGAGACAACAGGAGGGAGAGGTTAACACACAGAGAACAGGAGGGAGAGGTTAATACAGAGAGAACAGGAGGGAGAGGTTAACACAGAGAGAACAGGAGGGAGAGGTTAACACACAGAGAACAGGAGGGAGAGGTTAACACACAGAGAACAGGAGGGAGAGGTTAATACAGAGAGAACAGGAGGGAGAGGTTAATACAGAGAGAACAGGAGGGAGAGGTTAACACAGAGAGAACAGGAGGGAGAGGTTAATACAGAGAGAACAGGAGGGAGAGGTTAACACAGAGAACAGGAGGGAGAGGTTAATACAGAGAGAACAGGAGGGAGAGGTTAACACAGAGAGAACAGGAGGGAGAGGTTAATACAGAGACAACAGGAGGGAGAGGTTAACACACAGAGAACAGGAGGGAGAGGTTAATACAGAGAGAACAGGAGGGAGAGGTTAATACAGAGAGAACAGGAGGAAGAGGTTAATACAGAGAACAGGAGGGAGAGGTTAATACAGAGAGAACAGGAGGGTGAGGTTAATACAGAGAGAACAGGAGGGAGAGGTGAATACAGAGAGAACAGGAGGGAGAGGTTAACACAGAGAGAACAGGAGGGAGAGGTTAACACACAGAGAACAGGAGGGAGAGGTTAACACAGAGAGAACAGGAGGGAGAGGTTAATACAGAGATAACAGGAGGGAGAGGTTAATACAGAGAGAACAAGAGGAAGAGGTTAATACAGAGAGAACAGGAGGGAGAGGTTAATACAGAGAGAACAGGAGGGAGAGGTTAACACAGAGAGAACAGGAGGGAGAGGTTAATACAGAGAGAACAGGAGGGAGAGGTTAAACACAGAGAACAGGAGGGAGAGGTTAATACAGAGAGAACAGGAGGGAGAGGTTAATACAGAGAGAACAGGAGGGAGAGGTTAATACAGAGAGAACAGGAGGGAGAGGTTAACACAGAGAGAACAGGAGGGAGAGGTTAATACAGAGACAACAGGAGGGAGAGGTTAACACACAGAGAACAGGAGGGAGAGGTTAATACAGAGAGAACAGGAGGGAGAGGTTAATACAGAGAGAACAGGAGGGAGAGGTTAATACAGAGAGAACAGGAGGGAGAGGTTAATACAGAGAGAACAGGAGGGAGAGGTTAATACAGAGAGAACAGGAGGGAGAGGTTAATACAGAGAGAACAGGAGGGAGAGGTTAATACAGAGAGAACAGGAGGGAGAGGTTAATACAGAGAGAACAGGAGGGAGAGGTTAACACAGAGAGAACAGGAGGGAGAGGTTAATACAGAGAGAACAGGAGGGAGAGGTTAATACACAGAGAACAGGAGGGAGAGGTTAATACAGAGAGAACAGGAGGGAGAGGTTAATACAGAGAGAACAGGAGGGAGAGGTTAATACAGAGAGAACAGGAGGGAGAGGTTAACACAGAGAGAACAGGAGGGAGAGGTTAACACACAGAGAACAGGAGGGAGAGGTTAACACAGAGAGAACAGGAGGGAGAGGTTAATACAGAGATAACAGGAGGGAGAGGTTAATACAGAGAGAACAAGAGGAAGAGGTTAATACAGAGAGAACAGGAGGGAGAGGTTAATACAGAGAGAACAGGAGGGAGAGGTTAACACAGAGAGAACAGGAGGGAGAGGTTAATACAGAGAGAACAGGAGGGAGAGGTTAACACAGAGAACAGGAGGGAGAGATTAATACAGAGATAACAGGAGGGAGAGGTTAATACAGAGAGAACAGGAGGGAGAGGTTAACATAGAGAGAACAGGAGGGAGAGGTTAACACAGAGAGAACAGGAGGGAGAGGTTAACACAGAGAGAACAGGAGGGAGAGGTTAACACAGAGAGAACAGGAGGGAGAGGTTAATACAGAGATAACAGGAGGGAGAGGTTAATACAGAGAGAACAAGAGGAAGAGGTTAATACAGAGAGAACAGGAGGGAGAGGTTAATACAGAGAGAACAGGAGGGAGAGGTTAACACAGAGAACAGGAGGGAGAATTAATACAGAGATAACAGGAGGGAGAGGTTAATACAGAGAGAACAGGAGGGAGAGGTTAAGGAGGGAGAGGTTAACACAGAGAGAACAGGAGGGAGAGGTTAATACAGAGAGAACAGGAGGGAGAGGTTAACACAGAGAGAACAGGAGGGAGAGGTTAACACAGAGAGAACAGGAGGGAGAGGTTAACACAGAGAGAACAGGAGGGAGAGGTTAACACAGAGAGAACAGGAGGGAGAGGTTAATACAGAGAGAACAGGAGGGAGAGGTTAACATAGAGAGAACAGGAGGGAGAGGTTAACACAGAGAGAACAGGAGGGAGAGGTTAACATAGAGAGAACAGGAGGGAGAGGTTAATACAGAGACAACAGGAGGGAGAGGTTAATACAGAGAGAACAAGAGGGAGAGGTTAATACAGAGAGAACAGGAGGGAGAGGTTAATACAGAGAGAACAGGAGGAAGAGTTTAATACAGAGAGAACAAGAGGGAGAGGTTAACACAGAGAGAACAGGAGGGAGAGGTTAATACAGAGACAACAGGAGAGAGAGGTTAACACACAGAGAACAGGAGGGAGAGGTTAATACAGAGAGAACAGGAGGGAGAGGTTAATACAGAGAGAACAGGAGGGAGAGGTTAACACAGAGAGAACAGGAGGGAGAGGTTAACACACAGAGAACAGGAGGGAGAGGTTAACACACAGAGAACAGGAGGGAGAGATTAATACAGAGAGAACAGGAGGGAGAGGTTAATACAGAGAGAACAGGAGGGAGAGGTTAATACAGAGAGAACAGGAGGGAGAGGTTAACACACAGAGAACAGGAGGGAGAGGTTAACACAGAGAGAACAGGAGGGAGAGGTTAATACAGAGAGAACAGGAGGGAGAGGTTAACACAGAGAACAGGAGGGAGAGGTTAATACAGAGAGAACAGGAGGGAGAGGTTAATACAGAGAGAACAGGAGGAAGAGGTTAACACAGAGAGAACAGGAGGGAGAGGTTAATACAGAGAGAACAGGAGGGAGAGGTTAATACAGAGAGAACAGGAGGGAGAGGTTAACACAGAGAACAGGAGGGAGAGATTAATACAGAGATAACAGGAGGGAGAGGTTAATACAGAGAGAACAGGAGGGAGAGGTTAACATAGAGAGAACAGGAGGGAGAGGTTAACACAGAGAGAACAGGAGGGAGAGGTTAACATAGAGAGAACAGGAGGGAGAGGTTAACACAGAGAGAACAGGAGGGAGAGGTTAATATAGAGAGAACAGGAGGGAGAGGTTAACATAGAGAGAACAGGATGGAGAGGTTAATATAGAGAGAACAGGAGGGAGAGGTTAACATAGAGAGAACAGGAGGGAGAGGTTAATATAGAGAGAACAGGAGGGAGAGGTTAACATAGAGAGAACAGGAGGGAGAGGTTAATACAGAGACAACAGGAGGGAGAGTTTAATACAGAGAGAACAAGAGGGAGAGGTTAATACAGAGAGAACAGGAGGGAGAGGTTAATACAGAGAGAACAGGAGGGAGAGGTTAATACAGAGAGAACAGGAGGGAGAGGTTAATACAGAGAGAACAGGAGGGAGAGGTTAATATAGAGAGAACAGGAGGGAGCGGTTAACATAGAGAGAACAGGAGGGAGAGGTTAACACAGAGATAACAGGAGGGAGAGGTTAATATAGAGAGAACAGGAGGGATAGGTTAATACAGAGAGAACAGGAGGGAGAGGTTAATATAGAGAGAACAGGAGGGAGAGGTTAATATAGAGAGAACAGGAGGGAGAGGTTAATATAGAGAGAACAGGAGGGAGAGGTTAATACAGAGAGAACAGGAGGGAGAGGTTAACACAGAGAGAACAGGAGGGAGAGGTTAATACAGAGACAACAGGAGGGAGAGGTTAACACACAGAGAACAGGAGGGAGAGGTTAATACAGAGAGAACAGGAGGGAGATGTTAATACAGAGAGAACAGGAGGAAGAGGTTAATACAGAGAACAGGAGGGAGAGGTTAATACAGAGAGAACAGGAGGGTGAGGTTAATACAGAGAGAACAGGAGGGAGAGGTGAATACAGAGAGAACAGGAGGGAGAGGTTAATACAGAGAGAACAGGAGGGAGAGGTTAATACAGAGAGAACAGGAGGGAGAGGTTAACACAGAGAGAACAGGAGGGAGAGGTTAATACAGAGAGAACAGGAGGGAGAGGTTAACACAGAGAACAGGAGGGAGAGATTAATACAGAGATAACAGGAGGGAGAGGTTAATACAGAGAGAACAGGAGGGAGAGGTTAACATAGAGAGAAGAGGAGGGAGAGGTTAACACAGAGAGAACAGGAGGGAGAGGTTAACACACAGAGAACAGGAGGGAGAGGTTAACACAGAGAGAACAGGAGGGAGAGGTTAATACAGAGATAACAGGAGGGAGAGATTAATACAGAGAGAACAAGAGGAAGAGGTTAATACAGAGAGAACAGGAGGGAGAGGTTAATACAGAGAGAACAGGAGGGAGAGGTTAACACAGAGAGAACAGGAGGGAGAGGTTAATACAGAGAGAACAGGAGGGAGAGGTTAACACAGAGAACAGGAGGGAGAGATTAATACAGAGATAACAGGAGGGAGAGGTTAATACAGAGAGAACAGGAGGGAGAGGTTAACATAGAGAGAACAGGAGGGAGAGGTTAACACAGAGAGAACAGGAGGGAGAGGTTAACATAGAGAGAACAGGAGGGAGAGGTTAACACAGAGAGAACAGGAGGGAGAGGTTAATATATAGAGAATAGGTGGGAGATGTTAACATAGAGAGAACAGGATGGAGAGGTTAACACAGAGAGAACAGGAGGGAGAAGTTAACATAGAGAGAACAGGAGGGAGAGGTTAATACAGAGACAACAGGAGGGAGAGGTTAATACAGAGAGAACAAGAGGGAGAGGTTAATACAGAGAGAACAGGAGGGAGAGGTTAATACAGAGACAACAGGAGGGAGAGGTTAATACAGAGAGAACAAGAGGGAGAGGTTAATACAGAGAGAACAGGAGGGAGAGGTTAATACAGAGAGAACAGGAGGAAGAGTTTAATACAGAGAGAACAAGAGGGAGAAGTTAACATAGAGAGAACAGGAGGGAGAGGTTAATACAGAGACAACAGGAGGGAGAGGTTAATACAGAGAGAACAAGAGGGAGAGGTTAATACAGAGAGAACAGGAGGGAGAGGTTAATACAGAGAGAACAGGAGGAAGAGTTTAATACAGAGAGAACAAGAGGGAGAGGTTAACATAGAGAGAACAGGAGGGAGAGGTTAATACACAGAGAACAGGAGGGAGAGGTTAATACACAGAGAACAGGAGGGAGAGGTTAATACAGAGAGAACAGGAGGGAGAGGTTAATACAGAGAGAACAGGAGGGAGAGGTTAACACAGAGAGAACAGGAGGGAGAGGTTAATACAGAGAGAACAGGAGGGAGAGGTTAACACAGAGAACAGGAGGGAGAGGTTAATACAGAGAGAACAGGAGGGAGAGGTTAACACAGAGAGAACAGGAGGGAGAGGTTAATACAGAGACAACAGGAGGGAGAGGTTAACACACAGAGAACAGGAGGGAGAGGTTAATACAGAGAGAACAGGAGGGAGAGGTTAATACAGAGAGAACAGGAGGAAGAGGTTAATACAGAGAACAGGAGGGAGAGGTTAATACAGAGAGAACAGGAGGGTGAGGTTAATACAGAGAGAACAGGAGGGAGAGGTGAATACAGAGAGAACAGGAGGGAGAGGTTAATACAGAGAGAACAGGAGGGAGAGGTTAACACAGAGAGAACAGGAGGGAGAGGTTAACACACAGAGAACAGGAGGGAGAGGTTAACACAGAGAGAACAGGAGGGAGAGGTTAATACAGAGATAACAGGAGGGAGAGGTTAATACAGAGAGAACAAGAGGAAGAGGTTAATACAGAGAGAACAGGAGGGAGAGGTTAACACAGAGAGAACAGGAGGGAGAGGTTAATACAGAGAGAACAGGAGGGAGAGGTTAACACAGAGAACAGGAGGGAGAGATTAATACAGAGATAACAGGAGGGAGAGGTTAATACAGAGAGAACAGGAGGGAGAGGTTAACATAGAGAGAACAGGAGGGAGAGGTTAACACAGAGAGAACAGGAGGGAGAGGTTAACATAGAGAGAACAGGAGGGAGAGGTTAACACAGAGAGAACAGGAGGGAGAGGTTAATATAGAGAGAACAGGAGGGAGAGGTTAACATAGAGAGAACAGGATGGAGAGGTTAACACAGAGAGAACAGGAGGGAGAGGTTAATATAGAGAGAACAGGAGGGAGAGGTTAATACAGAGAGAACAAGAGGGAGAGGTTAATACAGAGAGGGAGGGAGAGGTTAACATAGAGAGAACAGGAGGGAGAGGTTAACATAGAGAGAACAGGAGGGAGAGGTTAATACAGAGAGAACAGGAGGGAGAGGTTAATACAGAGAGAACAGGAGGGAGAGGTTAATACAGAGAGAACAGGAGGAAGAGTTTAATACAGAGAGAACAAGAGGGAGAGGTTAACATAGAGAGAACAGGAGGGAGAGGTTAATACAGAGACAACAGGAGAGAGAGGTTAACACACAGAGAACAGGAGGGAGAGGTTAATACAGAGAGAACAGGAGGGAGAGGTTAATACAGAGAGAACAGGAGGGAGAGGTTAATACAGAGAGAACAGGAGGAAGAGTTTAATACAGAGAGAACAGGAGGGAGAGGTTAACACAGAGAGAACAGGAGGGAGAGGTTAATACAGAGAGAACAGGAGGGAGAGGTTAATACAGAGAGAACAGGAGGGAGAGGTTAAACACAGAGAACAGGAGGGAGAGGTTAATACAGAGAGAACAGGAGGGAGAGGTTAATACAGAGAGAACAGGAGGAAGAGGTTAACACAGAGAACAGGAGGGAGAGATTAATACAGAGAGAACAGGAGGGAGAGGTTAATACAGAGAGAACAGGAGGGAGAGGTTAACACAGAGAACAGGAGGGAGAGATTAATACAGAGATAACAGGAGGGAGAGGTTAATACAGAGAGAACAGGAGGGAGAGGTTAACATAGAGAGAACAGGAGGGAGAGGTTAACACAGAGAGAACAGGAGGGAGAGGTTAACATAGAGAGAACAGGAGGGAGAGGTTAACACAGAGAGAACAGGAGGGAGAGGTTAATATAGAGAGAACAGGAGGGAGAGGTTAACATAGAGAGAACAGGATGGAGAGGTTAATATAGAGAGAACAGGAGGGAGAGGTTAACATAGAGAGAACAGGAGGGAGAGGTTAATATAGAGAGAACAGGAGGGAGAGGTTAACATAGAGAGAACAGGAGGGAGAGGTTAATACAGAGACAACAGGAGGGAGAGTTTAATACAGAGAGAACAAGAGGGAGAGGTTAATACAGAGAGAACAGGAGGGAGAGGTTAATACAGAGAGAACAGGAGGGAGAGGTTAATACAGAGAGAACAGGAGGGAGAGGTTAATACAGAGAGAACAGGAGGGAGAGGTTAATATAGAGAGAACAGGAGGGAGCGGTTAACATAGAGAGAACAGGAGGGAGAGGTTAACACAGAGATAACAGGAGGGAGAGGTTAATATAGAGAGAACAGGAGGGATAGGTTAATACAGAGAGAACAGGAGGGAGAGGTTAATATAGAGAGAACAGGAGGGAGAGGTTAATATAGAGAGAACAGGAGGGAGAGGTTAACATAGAGAGAACAGGAGGGAGAGGTTAATATAGAGAGAACAGGAGGGAGAGGTTAACATAGAGAGAACAGGAGGGAGAGGTTAACATAGAGAGAACAGGAGGGAGAGGTTAATATAGAGAGAACAGGAGGGAGAGGTTAATACAGAGAGAACAGGAGGGAGAGGTTAACACAGAGAGAACAGGAGGGAGAGGTTAATACAGAGACAACAGGAGGGAGAGGTTAACACACAGAGAACAGGAGGGAGAGGTTAATACAGAGAGAACAGGAGGGAGATGTTAATACAGAGAGAACAGGAGGAAGAGGTTAATACAGAGAACAGGAGGGAGAGGTTAATACAGAGAGAACAGGAGGGTGAGGTTAATACAGAGAGAACAGGAGGGAGAGGTGAATACAGAGAGAACAGGAGGGAGAGGTTAATACAGAGAGAACAGGAGGGAGAGGTTAATACAGAGAGAACAGGAGGGAGAGGTTAACACAGAGAGAACAGGAGGGAGAGGTTAATACAGAGAGAACAGGAGGGAGAGGTTAACACAGAGAACAGGAGGGAGAGATTAATACAGAGATAACAGGAGGGAGAGGTTAATACAGAGAGAACAGGAGGGAGAGGTTAACATAGAGAGAAGAGGAGGGAGAGGTTAACACAGAGAGAACAGGAGGGAGAGGTTAACACACAGAGAACAGGAGGGAGAGGTTAACACAGAGAGAACAGGAGGGAGAGGTTAATACAGAGATAACAGGAGGGAGAGATTAATACAGAGAGAACAAGAGGAAGAGGTTAATACAGAGAGAACAGGAGGGAGAGGTTAATACAGAGAGAACAGGAGGGAGAGGTTAACACAGAGAGAACAGGAGGGAGAGGTTAATACAGAGAGAACAGGAGGGAGAGGTTAACACAGAGAACAGGAGGGAGAGATTAATACAGAGATAACAGGAGGGAGAGGTTAATACAGAGAGAACAGGAGGGAGAGGTTAACATAGAGAGAACAGGAGGGAGAGGTTAACACAGAGAGAACAGGAGGGAGAGGTTAACATAGAGAGAACAGGAGGGAGAGGTTAACACAGAGAGAACAGGAGGGAGAGGTTAATATATAGAGAATAGGTGGGAGATGTTAACATAGAGAGAACAGGATGGAGAGGTTAACACAGAGAGAACAGGAGGGAGAAGTTAACATAGAGAGAACAGGAGGGAGAGGTTAATACAGAGACAACAGGAGGGAGAGGTTAATACAGAGAGAACAAGAGGGAGAGGTTAATACAGAGAGAACAGGAGGGAGAGGTTAATACAGAGACAACAGGAGGGAGAGGTTAATACAGAGAGAACAAGAGGGAGAGGTTAATACAGAGAGAACAGGAGGGAGAGGTTAATACAGAGAGAACAGGAGGAAGAGTTTAATACAGAGAGAACAAGAGGGAGAAGTTAACATAGAGAGAACAGGAGGGAGAGGTTAATACAGAGACAACAGGAGGGAGAGGTTAACACAGAGAGAACAGGAGGGAGAGGTTAATACAGAGAGAACAGGAGGGAGAGGTTAATACAGAGAGAACAGGAGGAAGAGGTTAATACAGAGAGAACAGGAGGGAGAGGTTAACACAGAGAGAACAGGAGGGAGAGGTTAATACAGAGAGAACAGGAGGGAGAGGTTAACACAGAGAACAGGAGGGAGAGGTTAATACAGAGAGAACAGGAGGGAGAGGTTAATACAGAGAGAACAGGAGGGAGAGGTTAATACAGAGACAACAGGAGGGAGAGGTTAACACAGAGAGAACAGGAGGGAGAGGTTAATACAGAGAGAACAGGAGGGAGAGGTTAATACAGAGAGAACAGGAGGGAGAGGTTAATACAGAGAGAACAGGAGGGAGAGGTTAACACAGAGAGAACAGGAGGGAGAGGTTAACACACAGAGAACAGGAGGGAGAGGTTAACACAGAGAGAACAGGAGGGAGAGGTTAATACAGAGAGAACAGGAGGGAGAGGTTAATACAGAGAGAACAGGAGGGAGAGGTTAATACAGAGAGAACAGGAGGGAGAGGTTAATACAGAGAGAACAGGAGGGAGAGGTTAACACAGAGAGAACAGGAGGGAGAGGTTAATACAGAGAGAACAGGAGGGAGAGGTTAACACAGAGAGAACAGGAGGGAGAGGTTAATACAGAGAGAACAGGAGGGAGAGGTTAATACAGAGAGAACAGGAGGGAGAGGTTAACACAGAGAGAACAGGAGGGAGAGGTTAATACAGAGAGAACAGGAGGGAGAGGTTAACACACAGAGAACAGGAGGGAGAGGTTAATACAGAGAGAACAGGAGGGAGAGGTTAATACAGAGAGAACAGGAGGGAGAGGTTAACACAGAGAGAACAGGAGGGAGAGGTTAACACAGAGAGAACAGGAGGGAGAGGTTAACATAGAGAGAACAGGAGGGAGAGGTTAACACAGAGAGAACAGGAGGGAGAGGTTAACACAGAGAGAACAGGAGGGAGAGGTTAATACAGAGAGAACAGGAGGGAGAGGTTAATACAGAGAGAACAGGAGGGAGAGGTTAATACAGAGAGAACAGGAGGGAGAGGTTAATACAGAGAGAACAGGAGGGAGAGGTTAATACAGAGAGAACAGGAGGGAGAGGTTAACACAGAGAGAACAGGAGGGAGAGGTTAACACAGAGAGAACAGGAGGGAGAGGTTAACATAGAGAGAACAGGAGGGAGAGGTTAACACAGAGAGAACAGGAGGGAGAGGTTAATATAGAGAGAACAGGAGGGAGAGGTTAACATAGAGAGAACAGGAGGGAGAGGTTAATATAGAGAGAACAGGAGGGAGAGGTTAACATAGAGAGAACAGGAGGGAGAGGTTAATACAGAGAGAACAGGAGGGAGAGGTTAATACAGAGAGAACAGGAGGGAGAGGTTAATACAGAGAGAACAGGAGGGAGAGGTTAATACAGAGAGAACAGGAGGGAGAGGTTAATACAGAGAGAACAGGAGGGAGAGGTTAATACAGAGAGAACAGGAGGGAGAGGTTAACACAGAGAGAACAGGAGGGAGAGGTTAATACAGAGAGAACAGGAGGGAGAGGTTAATATAGAGAGAACAGGAGGGAGAGGTTAACATAGAGAGAACAGGAGGGAGAGGTTAACATAGAGAGAACAGGAGGGAGAGGTTAACACAGAGAGAACAGGAGGGAGAGGTTAATATAGAGAGAACAGGAGGGAGAGGTTAACATAGAGAGAACAGGAGGGAGAGGTTAATATAGAGAGAACAGGAGGGAGAGGTTAATATAGAGAGAACAGGAGGGAGAGGTTAACATAGAGAGAACAGGAGGGAGAGGTTAACATAGAGAGAACAGGAGGGAGAGGTTAATATAGAGAGAACAGGAGGGAGAGGTTAATACAGAGAGAACAGGAGGGAGAGGTTAACACAGAGAGAACAGGAGGGAGAGGTTAATACAGAGAGAACAGGAGGGAGAGGTTAACACAGAGAGAACAGGAGGGAGAGGTTAATACAGAGAGAACAGGAGGGAGAGGTTAATACAGAGAGAACAGGAGGGAGAGGTTAATACAGAGAGAACAGGAGGGAGAGGTTAATACAGAGAGAACAGGAGGGAGAGGTTAATACAGAGAGAACAGGAGGGAGAGGTTAACACAGAGAGAACAGGAGGGAGAGGTTAACATAGAGAGAACAGGAGGGAGAGGTTAACATAGAGAGAACAGGAGGGAGAGGTTAATATAGAGAGAACAGGAGGGAGAGGTTAACACAGAGAGAACAGGAGGGAGAGGTTAATACAGAGAGAACAGGAGGGAGAGGTTAATACAGAGAGAACAGGAGGGAGAGGTTAACACAGAGAGAACAGGAGGGAGAGGTTAACATAGAGAGAACAGGAGGGAGAGGTTAATACAGAGAGAACAGGAGGGAGAGGTTAATACAGAGAGAACAGGAGGGAGAGGTTAATACAGAGAGAACAGGAGGGAGAGGTTAATACAGAGAGAACAGGAGGGAGAGGTTAATACAGAGAGAACAGGAGGGAGAGGTTAACACAGAGAGAACAGGAGGGAGAGGTTAATACAGAGAGAACAGGAGGGAGAGGTTAATACAGAGAGAACAGGAGGGAGAGGTTAACACAGAGAGAACAGGAGGGAGAGGTTAATACAGAGAGAACAGGAGGGAGAGGTTAACACAGAGAGAACAGGAGGGAGAGGTTAATACAGAGAGAACAGGAGGGAGAGGTTAATACAGAGAGAACAGGAGGGAGAGGTTAACACAGAGAGAACAGGAGGGAGAGGTTAATACAGAGAGAACAGGAGGGAGAGGTTAACACAGAGAACAGGAGGGAGAGGTTAATACAGAGAGAACAGGAGGGAGAGGTTAACACAGAGAGAACAGGAGGGAGAGGTTAATACAGAGAGAACAGGAGGGAGAGGTTAACACAGAGAGAACAGGAGGGAGAGGTTAATACAGAGAGAACAGGAGGGAGAGGTTAATACAGAGAGAACAGGAGGGAGAGGTTAATACAGAGAGAACAGGAGGGAGAGGTTAATACAGAGAGAACAGGAGGGAGAGGTTAATACAGAGAGAACAGGAGGGAGAGGTTAACACAGAGAGAACAGGAGGGAGAGGTTAATACAGAGAGAACAGGAGGGAGAGGTTAACACAGAGAACAGGAGGGAGAGATTAATACAGAGATAACAGGAGGGAGAGGTTAATACAGAGAGAACAGGAGGGAGAGGTTAACATAGAGAGAACAGGAGGGAGAGGTTAACACAGAGAGAACAGGAGGGAGAGGTTAACATAGAGAGAACAGGAGGGAGAGGTTAACATAGAGAGAACAGGATGGAGAGGTTAACACAGAGAGAACAGGAGGGAGAGGTTAACATAGAGAGAACAGGAGGGAGAGGTTAATACAGAGAGAACAGGAGGGAGAGGTTAATACAGAGAGAACAGGAGGGAGAGGTTAATACAGAGACAACAGGAGGGAGAGGTTAATACAGAGAGAACAAGAGGGAGAGGTTAATACAGAGAGAACAGGAGGGAGAGGTTAATACAGAGAGAACAGGAGGGAGAGGTTAATACAGAGAGAACAAGAGGGAGAGGTTAACATAGAGAGAACAGGAGGGAGAGGTTAATACACAGAGAACAGGAGGGAGAGGTTAATACACAGAGAACAGGAGGGAGAGGTTAATACAGAGAGAACAGGAGGGAGAGGTTAATACAGAGAGAACAGGAGGGAGAGGTTAACACAGAGAGAACAGGAGGGAGAGGTTAATACAGAGAGAACAGGAGGGAGAGGTTAATACAGAGAGAACAGGAGGGAGAGGTTAACACAGAGAGAACAGGAGGGAGAGGTTAATACAGAGACAACAGGAGGGAGAGGTTAACACACAGAGAACAGGAGGGAGAGGTTAATACAGAGAGAACAGGAGGGAGAGGTTAATACAGAGAGAACAGGAGGAAGAGGTTAATACAGAGAACAGGAGGGAGAGGTTAATACAGAGAGAACAGGAGGGAGAGGTTAATACAGAGAGAACAGGAGGGAGAGGTGAATACAGAGAGAACAGGAGGGAGAGGTTAATACAGAGAGAACAGGAGGGAGAGGTTAACACAGAGAGAACAGGAGGGAGAGGTTAACACACAGAGAACAGGAGGGAGAGGTTAACACAGAGAGAACAGGAGGGAGAGGTTAATACAGAGATAACAGGAGGGAGAGGTTAATACAGAGAGAACAGGAGGAAGAGGTTAATACAGAGAGAACAGGAGGGAGAGGTTAATACAGAGAGAACAGGAGGGAGAGGTTAACACAGAGAGAACAGGAGGGAGAGGTTAATACAGAGAGAACCGGAGGGAGAGGTTAACACAGAGAACAGGAGGGAGAGATTAATACAGAGATAACAGGAGGGAGAGGTTAATACAGAGAGAACAGGAGGGAGAGGTTAACATAGAGAGAACAGGAGGGAGAGGTTAACACAGAGAGAACAGGAGGGAGAGATAACACACAGAGAACAGGAGGGAGAGGTTAACACAGAGAGAACAGGAGGGAGAGGTTAATACAGAGAGAACAGGAGGGAGAGGTTAATACAGAGAGAACAAGAGGGAGAGGTTAATACAGAGAGAACAGGAGGGAGAGGTTAATACAGAGAGAACAGGAGGGAGAGGTTAACACAGAGAGAACAGGAGGGAGAGGTTAATACAGAGAGAACAGGAGGGAGAGGTTAACACAGAGAGACAGGAGGGAGAGGTTAATACAGAGAGAACAGGAGGGAGAGGTTAATACAGAGAGAACAGGAGGGAGAGGTTAACATAGAGAGAACAGGAGGGAGAGGTTAACACAGAGAGAACAGGAGGGAGAGGTTAACATAGAGAGAACAGGAGGGAGAGGTTAATACAGAGAGAACAGGAGGGAGAGGTTAATACAGAGAGAACAGGAGGAAGAGTTTAATACAGAGAGAACAAGAGGGAGAGGTTAACATAGAGAGAACAGGAGGGAGAGGTTAATACAGAGACAACAGGAGAGAGAGGTTAACACACAGAGAACAGGAGGGAGAGGTTAATACAGAGAGAACAGGAGGGAGAGGTTAATACAGAGAGAACAGGAGGGAGAGGTTAACACAGAGAGAACAGGAGGGAGAGGTTAACACACAGAGAACAGGAGGGAGAGGTTAACACACAGAGAACAGGAGGGAGAGATTAATACAGAGAGAACAGGAGGGAGAGGTTAATACAGAGAGAACAGGAGGGAGAGGTTAACACAGAGAGAACAGGAGGGAGAGGTTAATACAGAGAGAACAGGAGGGAGAGGTTAACACAGAGAACAGGAGGGAGAGGTTAATACAGAGAGAACAGGAGGGAGAGGTTAATACAGAGAGAACAGGAGGAAGAGGTTAACACAGAGAACAGGAGGGAGAGATTAATACAGAGAGAACAGGAGGGAGAGGTTAACACAGAGAACAGGAGGAAGAGGTTAATACAGAGAGAACAGGAGGTAGAGGTTAACACAGAGAGAACAGGAGGGAGAGGTTAACATAGAGAGAACAGGAGGGAGAGGTTAACACAGAGAGAACAGGAGGGAGAGGTTAATACAGAGACAACAGGAGAGAGAGGTTAACACACAGAGAACAGGAGGGAGAGGTTAATACAGAGAGAACAGGAGGGAGAGGTTAATACAGAGAGAACAGGAGGGAGAGGTTAACACAGAGAGAACAGGAGGGAGAGGTTAACACAGAGAACAGGAGGGAGAGATTAATACAGAGAGAACAGGAGGGAGAGGTTAATACAGAGAGAACAGGAGGGAGAGGTTAACACAGAGAGAACAGGAGGGAGAGGTTAATACAGAGAGAACAGGAGGGAGAGGTTAACACAGAGAACAGGAGGGAGAGGTTAATACAGAGAGAACAGGAGGGAGAGGTTAATACAGAGAGAACAGGAGGAAGAGGTTAACACAGAGAACAGGAGGGAGAGATTAATACAGAGAGAACAGGAGGGAGAGGTTAACACAGAGAACAGGAGGGAGAGGTTAATACAGAGAGAACAGGAGGTAGAGGTTAACACAGAGAACAGGAGGGAGAGGTTAATACAGAGAGAACAGGAGGGAGAGGTTAATACAGAGAGACCAGGAGGGAGAGGTTAACACACAGAGAACAGGAGGGAGAGGTTAATATAGAGAGAACAGGAGGGAGAGGTTAATATAGAGAGAACAGGAGGGAGAGGTTAACATAGAGAGAACAGGAGGGAGAGGTTAATACAGAGAGAACAGGAGGGAGAGGTTAATACAGAGAGAACAGGAGGGAGAGGTTAATACAGAGAGAACAGGAGGGAGAGGTTAATACAGAGAGAACAGGAGGGAGAGGTTAACACAGAGAGAACAGGAGGGAGAGGTTAACACAGAGAGAACAGGAGGGAGAGGTTAATACAGAGAGAACAGGAGGGAGAGGTTAATACAGAGAGAACAGGAGGGAGAGGTTAATACAGAGAGAACAGGAGGGAGAGGTTAATACAGAGAGAACAGGAGGGAGAGGTTAACACAGAGAGAACAGGAGGGAGAGGTTAACACAGAGAGAACAGGAGGGAGAGGTTAACACAGAGAGAACAGGAGGGAGAGGTTAATACAGAGAGAACAGGAGGGAGAGGTTAACACAGAGAACAGGAGGGAGAGGTTAATACAGAGAGAACAGGAGGTAGAGGTTAACACAGAGAACAGGAGGGAGAGGTTAATACAGAGACAACAGGAGGGAGAGGTTAACACAGAGAACAGGAGGAAGAGGTTAATACAGAGAGAACAGGAGGGAGAGGTTAACACAGAGAACAGGAGGGAGAGGTTAATACAGAGAGAACAGGAGGGAGAGGTTAACACACAGAGAACAGGAGGGAGAGGTTAATACAGAGAGAACAGGAGGGAGAGGTTAATACAGAGAGAACAGGAGGAAGAGGTTAATACAGAGAACAGGAGGGAGAGGTTAATACAGAGAGAACAGGAGGGTGAGGTTAATACAGAGAGAACAGGAGGGAGAGGTGAATACAGAGAGAACAGGAGGGAGAGGTTAATACAGAGAGAACAGGAGGGAGAGGTTAACACAGAGAGAACAGGAGGGAGAGGTTAACACACAGAGAACAGGAGGGAGAGGTTAACACAGAGAGAACAGGAGGGAGAGTTTAATATAGAGAGAACAGGAGGGAGAGGTTAATACAGAGAGAACAGGAGGGAGAGGTTAACACACAGAGAACAGGAGGGAGAGGTTAACACAGAGAGAACAGGAGGGAGAGGTTAATATAGAGAGAACAGGAGGGAGAGGTTAATACAGAGAGAACAGGAGGGAGAGATTAACACAGAGAGAACAGGAGGGAGAGGTTAATACAGAGACAACAGGAGGGAGAGGTTAACACACAGAGAACAGGAGGGAGAGGTTAATACAGAGAGAACAGGAGGGAGAGGTTAATACAGAGAGAACAGGAGGGAGAGGTTAACACAGAGAGAACAGGAGGGAGAGGTTAACACAGAGAGAACAGGAGGGAGAGGTTAATACAGAGAGAACAGGAGGGAGAGGTTAACACAGAGAACAGGAGGGAGAGGTTAATACAGAGAGAACAGGAGGAAGAGGTTAACACAGAGAACAGGAGGGAGAGATTAATACAGAGAGAACAGGAGGGAGAGGTTAACACAGAGAACAGGAGGAAGAGGTTAATACAGAGAGAACAGGAGGTAGAGGTTAACACAGAGAGAACAGGAGGGAGAGGTTAACATAGAGAGAACAGGAGGGAGAGGTTAACACAGAGAGAACAGGAGGGAGAGGTTAATACAGAGAGAACAGGAGGAAGAGTTTAATACAGAGAGAACAAGAGGGAGAGGTTAACATAGAGAGAACAGGAGGGAGAGGTTAATACAGAGACAACAGGAGAGAGAGGTTAACACACAGAGAACAGGAGGGAGAGGTTAATACAGAGAGAACAGGAGGGAGAGGTTAATACAGAGAGAACAGGAGGGAGAGGTTAACACAGAGAGAACAGGAGGGAGAGGTTAACACACAGAGAACAGGAGGGAGAGGTTAATACAGAGAGAACAGGAGGGAGAGGTTAATACAGAGAGAACAGGAGGAAGAGGTTAACACAGAGAACAGGAGGGAGAGATTAATACAGAGAGAACAGGAGGGAGAGGTTAACACAGAGAGAACAGGAGGGAGAGGTTAACATAGAGAGAACAGGAGGGAGAGGTTAACACAGAGAGAACAGGAGGGAGAGGTTAATACAGAGAGAACAGGAGGAAGAGTTTAATACAGAGAGAACAAGAGGGAGAGGTTAACATAGAGAGAACAGGAGGGAGAGGTTAATACAGAGACAACAGGAGAGAGAGGTTAACACACAGAGAACAGGAGGGAGAGGTTAATACAGAGAGAACAGGAGGGAGAGGTTAATACAGAGAGAACAGGAGGGAGAGGTTAACACAGAGAGAACAGGAGGGAGAGGTTAACACACAGAGAACAGGAGGGAGAGGTTAACACACAGAGAACAGGAGGGAGAGATTAATACAGAGAGAACAGGAGGGAGAGGTTAATACAGAGAGAACAGGAGGGAGAGGTTAACACAGAGAGAACAGGAGGGAGAGGTTAATACAGAGAGAACAGGAGGGAGAGGTTAACACAGAGAACAGGAGGGAGAGGTTAATACAGAGAGAACAGGAGGGAGAGGTTAATACAGAGAGAACAGGAGGAAGAGGTTAACACAGAGAACAGGAGGGAGAGATTAATACAGAGAGAACAGGAGGGAGAGGTTAACACAGAGAACAGGAGGAAGAGGTTAATACAGAGAGAACAGGAGGTAGAGGTTAACACAGAGAACAGGAGGGAGAGGTTAATACAGAGAGAACAGGAGGGAGAGGTTAATACAGAGAGACCAGGAGGGAGAGGTTAACACACAGAGAACAGGAGGGAGAGGTTAATATAGAGAGAACAGGAGGGAGAGGTTAATATAGAGAGAACAGGAGGGAGAGGTTAACACAGAGAGAACAGGAGGGCGAGGTTAATACAGAGAGAACAGGAGGGAGAGGTTAATACAGAGAGAACAGGAGGAAGAGGTTAATACAGAGAACAGGAGGGAGAGGTTAATACAGAGAGAACAGGAGGGAGAGGTTAACACAGAGAGAACAGGAGGGAGAGGTTAACACAGAGAGAACAGGAGGGAGAGGTTAATACAGAGAGAACAGGAGGGAGAGGTTAACACAGAGAGAACAGGAGGGAGAGGTTAATACAGAGAGAACAGGAGGGAGAGGTTAACACACAGAGAACAGGAGGGAGAGGTTAATACAGAGAGAACAGGAGGGAGAGGTTAATACAGAGAGAACAGGAGGAAGAGGTTAATACAGAGAACAGGAGGGAGAGGTTAATACAGAGAGAACAGGAGGGTGAGGTTAATACAGAGAGAACAGGAGGGAGAGGTGAATACAGAGAGAACAGGAGGGAGAGGTTAATACAGAGAGAACAGGAGGGAGAGGTTAACACAGAGAGAACAGGAGGGAGAGGTTAACACACAGAGAACAGGAGGGAGAGGTTAACACAGAGAGAACAGGAGGGAGAGGTTAATATAGAGAGAACAGGAGGGAGAGGTTAATACAGAGAGAACAGGAGGGAGAGGTTAACACAGAGAGAACAGGAGGGAGAGGTTAATACAGAGACAACAGGAGGGAGAGGTTAACACACAGAGAACAGGAGGGAGAGGTTAATATAGAGAGAACAGGAGGGAGAGGTTAATACAGAGAGAACAGGAGGGAGAGATTAACACAGAGAGAACAGGAGGGAGAGGTTAATACAGAGACAACAGGAGGGAGAGGTTAACACACAGAGAACAGGAGGGAGAGGTTAATACAGAGAGAACAGGAGGGAGAGGTTAATACAGAGAGAACAGGAGGGAGAGGTTAACACAGAGAGAACAGGAGGGAGAGGTTAACACAGAGAGAACAGGAGGGAGAGGTTAATACAGAGATAACAGGAGGGAGAGGTTAATACAGAGAGAACAGGAGGGAGAGGTTAACACAGAGAGAACAGGAGGGAGAGGTTAACACAGAGAGAACAGGAGGGAGAGGTTAACACAGAGAACAGGAGGGAGAGATTTATACAGAGATAACAGGAGGGAGAGGTTAATACAGAGAGAACAGGAGGGAGAGGTTAACATAGAGAGAACAGGAGGGAGAGGTTAACACAGAGAGAACAGGAGGGAGAGGTTAACATAGAGAGAACAGGAGGGAGAGGTTAACACAGAGAGAACAGGATGGAGAGGTTAACACAGAGAGAACAGGAGGGAGAGGTTAACATAGAGAGAACAGGAGGGAGAGGTTAATACAGAGACAACAGGAGGGAGAGGTTAATACAGAGAGAACAAGAGGGAGAGGTTAATACAGAGAGAACAGGAGGGAGAGGTTAATACAGAGAACAGGAGGAAGAGTTTAATACAGAGAGAACAAGAGGGAGAGGTTAACATAGAGAGAACAGGAGGGAGAGGTTAATACAGAGACAACAGGAGAGAGAGGTTAACACACAGAGAACAGGAGGGAGAGGTTAATACAGAGAGAACAGGAGGGAGAGGTTAATACAGAGAGAACAGGAGGGAGAGGTTAACACACAGAGAACAGGAGGGAGAGGTTAACACACAGAGAACAGGAGGGAGAGATTAATACAGAGAGAACAGGAGGGAGAGGTTAATACAGAGAGAACAGGAGGGAGAGGTTAACACAGAGAGAACAGGAGGGAGAGGTTAACACAGAGAACAGGAGGGAGAGATTAATACAGAGAGAACAGGAGGGAGAGGTTAATACAGAGAGAACAGGAGGAAGAGGTTAACACAGAGAACAGGAAGGAGAGATTAATACAGAGAGAACAGGAGGGAGAGGTTAACACAGAGAACAGGAGGAAGAGGTTAATACAGAGAGAACAGGAGGTAGAGGTTAACACAGAGAACAGGAGGGAGAGGTTAATACAGAGAGAACAGGAGGGAGAGGTTAATACAGAGAGAACAGGAGGGAGAGGTTAACACACAGAGAACAGGAGGGAGAGGTTAATATAGAGAGAACAGGAGGGAGAGGTTAACATAGAGAGAACAGGAGGGAGAGGTTAATATAGAGAGAACAGGAGGGAGAGGTTAACATAGAGAGAACAGGAGGGAGAGGTTAATATAGAGATAACAGGAGGGAGAGGTTAACACAGAGAGAACAGGAGGGAGAGGTTAATACAGAGAGAACAGGAGGGAGAGGTTAACACACAGAGAACAGGAGGGAGAGGTTAACACAGAGAGAACAGGAGGGAGAGGTTAATACAGAGAGAACAGGAGGGAGAGGTTAACACAGAGAACAGGAGGGAGAGGTTAATACAGAGAGAACAGGAGGTAGAGGTTAACACAGAGAACAGGAGGGAGAGGTTAATACAGAGACAACAGGAGGGAGAGGTTAACACAGAGAACAGGAGGAAGAGGTTAATACAGAGAGAACAGGAGGGAGAGGTTAATACAGAGAGAACAGGAGGGAGAGGTTAACACACAGAGAACAGGAGGGAGAGGTTAATACAGAGAGAACAGGAGGGAGAGGTTAATACAGAGAGAACAGGAGGAAGAGGTTAATACAGAGAACAGGAGGGAGAGGTTAACACAGAGAGAACAGGAGGGAGAGGTTAATACAGAGAGAACAGGAGGGAGAGGTTAACACAGAGAGAACAGGAGGGAGAGGTTAATACAGAGAGAACAGGAGGGAGAAGTTAACACAGAGAGAACAGGAGGGAGAGGTTAACACACAGAGAACAGGAGGGAGAGGTTAACACAGAGAGAACAGGAGGGAGAGGTTAATACAGAGAGAACAGGAGGGAGAGGTTAACACAGAGAACAGGAGGGAGAGGTTAATACAGAGAGAACAGGAGGTAGAGGTTAACACAGAGAACAGGAGGGAGAGGTTAATACAGAGACAACAGGAGGGAGAGGTTAACACAGAGAACAGGAGGAAGAGGTTAATACAGAGAGAACAGGAGGGAGAGGTTAATACAGAGAGAACAGGAGGGAGAGGTTAACACAGAGAGAACAGGAGGGAGAGGTTAATACAGAGAGAACAGGAGGGAGAGGTTAACACAGACAACAGGAGGGAGAGATTAATACAGAGATAACAGGAGGGAGAGGTTAATACAGAGAGAACAGGAGGGAGAGGTTAACACAGAGAGAACAGGAGGGAGAGGTTAACACAGAGAGAACAGGAGGGAGAGGTTAACATAGAGAGAACAGGAGGGAGAGGTTAACACAGAGAGAACAGGAGGGAGAGGTTAATACAGAGAGAACAGGAGGGAGAGGTTAACATAGAGAGAACAGGAGGGAGAGGTTAACACAGAGAGAACAGGAGGGAGAGGTTAACATAGAGAGAACAGGAGGGAGAGGTTAATACAGAGACAACAGGAGGGAGAGGTTAACATAGAGAGAACAGGAGGGAGAGGTTAATACAGAGACAACAGGAGGGAGAGGTTAACATAGAGAGAACAGGAGGGAGAGGTTAACATAGAGAGAACAGGAGGGAGAGGTTAATATAGAGAGAACAGGAGGGAGAGGTTAATACAGAGAGAACAGGAGGGAGAGGTTAATACAGAGAGAACAGGAGGGAGAGGTTAATACAGAGAGAACAGGAGGAAGAGGTTAATACAGAGAACAGGAGGGAGAGGTTAATACAGAGAGAACAGGAGGGAGAGGTTAATACAGAGAGAACAGGAGGGAGAGGTTAAGGAGGGAGAGGTTAATACAGAGAGAACAGGAGGGAGAGGTTAACACAGAGAGAACAGGAGGGAGAGGTTAATACAGAGAGAACAGGAGGGAGAGGTTAACACAGAGAACAGGAGGGAGAGATTAATACAGAGATAACAGGAGGGAGAGGTTAATACAGAGAGAACAGGAGGGAGAGGTTAACATAGAGAGAACAGGAGGGAGAGGTTAACACAGAGAGAACAGGAGGGAGAGGTTAACATAGAGAGAACAGGAGGGAGAGGTTAACACAGAGAGAACAGGAGGGAGAGGTTAATATAGAGAGAACAGGAGGGAGAGGTTAACATAGAGAGAACAGGATGGAGAGGTTAACACAGAGAGAACAGGAGGGAGAGGTTAACATAGAGAGAACAGGAGGGAGAGGTTAATACAGAGACAACAGGAGGGAGAGGTTAATACAGAGACAACAGGAGAGAGAGGTTAACACACAGAGAACAGGAGGGAGAGGTTAATACAGAGAGAACAGGAGGGAGAGGTTAACACAGAGAGAACAGGAGGGAGAGGTTAACACACAGAGAACAGGAGGGAGAGGTTAACACACAGAGAACAGGAGGGAGAGATTAATACAGAGAGAACAGGAGGGAGAGGTTAATACAGAGAGAACAGGAGGGAGAGGTTAACACAGAGAGAACAGGAGGGAGAGGTTAATACAGAGAGAACAGGAGGGAGAGGTTAACACAGAGAACAGGAGGGAGAGGTTAATACAGAGAGAACAGGAGGGAGAGGTTAATACAGAGAGAACAGGAGGAAGAGGTTAACACAGAGAACAGGAGGGAGAGATTAATACAGAGAGAACAGGAGGGAGAGATTAACACAGAGAACAGGAGGAAGAGGTTAATACAGAGAGAACAGGAGGTAGAGGTTAACACAGAGAACAGGAGGGAGAGGTTAATACAGAGAGAACAGGAGGGAGAGGTTAATACAGAGAGAACAGGAGGGAGAGGTTAACACACAGAGAACAGGAGGGAGAGGTTAATATAGAGAGAACAGGAGGGAGAGGTTAACATAGAGAGAACAGGAGGGAGAGGTTAATATAGAGAGAACAGGAGGGAGAGGTTAACATAGAGATAACAGGAGGGAGAGGTTAACATAGAGAGAACAGGAGGGAGAGGTTAACATAGAGAGAACAGGAGGGAGAGGTTAATATAGAGAGAACAGGAGGGAGAGGTTAATACAGAGAGAACAGGAGGGAGAGGTTAACAAACAGAGAACAGGAGGGAGAGGTTAATACAGAGAGAACAGGAGGGAGAGGTTAATACAGAGAGAACAGGAGGAAGAGGTTAATACAGAGAACAGGAGGGAGAGGTTAATACAGAGAGAACAGGAGGGAGAGGTTAACACAGAGAGAACAGGAGGGAGAGGTTAACACAGAGAGAACAGGAGGGAGAGGTTAATACAGAGAGAACAGGAGGGAGAGGTTAACACAGAGAGAACAGGAGGGAGAGGTTAACACACAGAGAACAGGAGGGAGAGGTTAATACAGAGAGAACAGGAGGGAGAGGTTAATACAGAGAGAACAGGAGGAAGAGGTTAATACAGAGAACAGGAGGGAGAGGTTAATACAGAGAGAACAGGAGGGTGAGGTTAATACAGAGAGAACAGGAGGAAGAGGTTAATACAGAGAGAACAGGAGGGAGAGGTTAACACAGAGAGAACAGGAGGGAGAGTTTAATATAGAGAGAACAGGAGGGAGAGGTTAATACAGAGAGAACAGGAGGGAGAGGTTAACACAGAGAGAACAGGAGGGAGAGATTAATACAGAGAGAACAGGAGGGAGAGGTTAATACAGAGAGAACAGGAGGGAGAGGTTAATACAGAGAGAACAGGAGGAAGAGGTTAATACAGAGAACAGGAGGGAGAGGTTAACACAGAGAGAACAGGAGGGAGAGGTTAATACAGAGATAACAGGAGGGAGAGGTTAACACAGAGAGAACAGGAGGGAGAGGTTAATACAGAGAGAACCGGAGGGAGAGGTTAACACAGAGAACAGGAGGGAGAGATTAATACAGAGATAACAGGAGGGAGAGGTTAATACAGAGAGAACAGGAGGGAGAGGTTAACATAGAGAGAACAGGAGGGAGAGGTTAACACAGAGAGAACAGGAGGGAGAGATAACACACAGAGAACAGGAGGGAGAGGTTAACACAGAGAGAACAGGAGGGAGAGGTTAATACAGAGATAACAGGAGGGAGAGGTTAATACAGAGAGAACAAGAGGAAGAGGTTAATACAGAGAGAACAGGAGGGAGAGGTTAATACAGAGAGAACAGGAGGGAGAGATTAATACAGAGAGAACAGGAGGGAGAGGTTAATACAGAGAGAACAGGAGGGAGAGGTTAACACAGAGAGAACAGGAGGGAGAGGTTAATACAGAGAGAACAGGAGGGAGAGGTTAACACAGAGAACAGGAGGGAGAGATTAATACAGAGAGAACAGGAGGGAGAGGTTAATACAGAGAGAACAGGAGGAAGAGGTTAACACAGAGAACAGGAAGGAGAGATTAATACAGAGAGAACAGGAGGGAGAGGTTAACACAGAGAACAGGAGGAAGAGGTTAATACAGAGAGAACAGGAGGTAGAGGTTAACACAGAGAACAGGAGGGAGAGGTTAATACAGAGAGAACAGGAGGGAGAGGTTAATACAGAGAGAACAGGAGGGAGAGGTTAACACACAGAGAACAGGAGGGAGAGGTTAATATAGAGAGAACAGGAGGGAGAGGTTAACATAGAGAGAACAGGAGGGAGAGGTTAATATAGAGAGAACAGGAGGGAGAGGTTAACATAGAGAGAACAGGAGGGAGAGGTTAATATAGAGATAACAGGAGGGAGAGGTTAACACAGAGAGAACAGGAGGGAGAGGTTAATACAGAGAGAACAGGAGGGAGAGGTTAACACACAGAGAACAGGAGGGAGAGGTTAACACAGAGAGAACAGGAGGGAGAGGTTAATACAGAGAGAACAGGAGGGAGAGGTTAACACAGAGAACAGGAGGGAGAGGTTAATACAGAGAGAACAGGAGGTAGAGGTTAACACAGAGAACAGGAGGGAGAGGTTAATACAGAGACAACAGGAGGGAGAGGTTAACACAGAGAACAGGAGGAAGAGGTTAATACAGAGAGAACAGGAGGGAGAGGTTAATACAGAGAGAACAGGAGGGAGAGGTTAACACACAGAGAACAGGAGGGAGAGGTTAATACAGAGAGAACAGGAGGGAGAGGTTAATACAGAGAGAACAGGAGGAAGAGGTTAATACAGAGAACAGGAGGGAGAGGTTAATACAGAGAGAACAGGAGGGTGAGGTTAATACAGAGAGAACAGGAGGAAGAGGTTAATACAGAGAGAACAGGAGGGAGAGGTTAACACAGAGAGAACAGGAGGGAGAGTTTAATATAGAGAGAACAGGAGGGAGAGGTTAATACAGAGAGAACAGGAGGGAGAGGTTAACACAGAGAGAACAGGAGGGAGAGGTTAATACAGAGAGAACAGGAGGGAGAAGTTAACACAGAGAGAACAGGAGGGAGAGGTTAACACACAGAGAACAGGAGGGAGAGGTTAACACAGAGAGAACAGGAGGGAGAGGTTAATACAGAGAGAACAGGAGGGAGAGGTTAACACAGAGAGAACAGGAGGGAGAGGTTAATACAGAGAGAACAGGAGGGAGAAGTTAACACAGAGAGAACAGGAGGGAGAGGTTAACACACAGAGAACAGGAGGGAGAGGTTAACACAGAGAGAACAGGAGGGAGAGGTTAATACAGAGAGAACAGGAGGGAGAGGTTAACACAGAGAACAGGAGGGAGAGGTTAATACAGAGAGAACAGGAGGTAGAGGTTAACACAGAGAACAGGAGGGAGAGGTTAATACAGAGACAACAGGAGGGAGAGGTTAACACAGAGAACAGGAGGAAGAGGTTAATACAGAGAGAACAGGAGGGAGAGGTTAATACAGAGAGAACAGGAGGGAGAGGTTAACACAGAGAGAACAGGAGGGAGAGGTTAATACAGAGAGAACAGGAGGGAGAGGTTAACACAGACAACAGGAGGGAGAGATTAATACAGAGATAACAGGAGGGAGAGGTTAATACAGAGAGAACAGGAGGGAGAGGTTAACATAGAGAGAACAGGAGGGAGAGGTTAACACAGAGAGAACAGGAGGGAGAGGTTAACATAGAGAGAACAGGAGGGAGAGGTTAACACAGAGAGAACAGGAGGGAGAGGTTAATATAGAGAGAACAGGAGGGAGAGGTTAACATAGAGAGAACAGGATGGAGAGGTTAACACAGAGAGAACAGGAGGGAGAGGTTAACATAGAGAGAACAGGAGGGAGAGGTTAATACAGAGACAACAGGAGGGAGAGGTTAACATAGAGAGAACAGGAGGGAGAGGTTAACATAGAGAGAACAGGAGGGAGAGGTTAATATAGAGAGAACAGGAGGGAGAGGTTAATACAGAGAGAACAGGAGGGAGAGGTTAATACAGAGAGAACAGGAGGGAGAGGTTAATACAGAGAGAACAGGAGGAAGAGGTTAATACAGAGAACAGGAGGGAGAGGTTAATACAGAGAGAACAGGAGGGTGAGGTTAATACAGAGAGAACAGGAGGAAGAGGTTAATACAGAGAGAACAGGAGGGAGAGGTTAACACAGAGAGAACAGGAGGGAGAGTTTAATATAGAGAGAACAGGAGGGAGAGGTTAATACAGAGAGAACAGGAGGGAGAGGTTAACACAGAGAGAACAGGAGGGAGAGGTTAATACAGAGAGAACAGGAGGGAGAAGTTAACACAGAGAGAACAGGAGGGAGAGGTTAACACAGAGAACAGGAGGAAGAGGTTAATACAGAGAGAACAGGAGGGAGAGGTTAATACAGAGAGAACAGGAGGGAGAGGTTAACACAGAGAGAACAGGAGGGAGAGGTTAATACAGAGAGAACAGGAGGGAGAGGTTAACACAGAGAACAGGAGGGAGAGATTAATACAGAGAGAACAGGAGGGAGAGGTTAACACAGAGAGAACAGGAGGGAGAGATTAATACAGAGAGAACAGGAGGGAGAGGTTAATACAGAGAGAACAGGAGGGAGAGGTTAATACAGAGAGAACAGGAGGGAGAGGTTAACACAGAGAGAACAGGAGGGAGAGGTTAATACAGAGAGAACAGGAGGGAGAGGTTAATACAGAGAGAACAGGAGGGAGAGGTTAACACAGAGAGAACAGGAGGGAGAGGTTAATACAGAGACAACAGGAGGGAGAGGTTAACACACAGAGAACAGGAGGGAGAGGTTAATACAGAGAGAACAGGAGGGAGAGGTTAATACAGAGAGAACAGGAGGAAGAGGTTAATACAGAGAACAGGAGGGAGAGGTTAACACACAGAGAACAGGAGGGAGAGGTTAACACAGAGAGAACAGGAGGGAGAGGTTAATACAGAGATAACAGGAGGGAGAGGTTAATACAGAGAGAACAAGAGGAAGAGGTTAATACAGAGAGAACAGGAGGGAGAGGTTAATACAGAGAGAACAGGAGGGAGAGGTTAACACAGAGAGAACAGGAGGGAGAGGTTAATACAGAGAGAACCGGAGGGAGAGGTTAACACAGAGAACAGGAGGGAGAGATTAATACAGAGATAACAGGAGGGAGAGGTTAATACAGAGAGAACAGGAGGGAGAGGTTAACATAGAGAGAACAGGAGGGAGAGGTTAACACAGAGAGAACAGGAGGGAGAGATAACACACAGAGAACAGGAGGGAGAGGTTAACACAGAGAGAACAGGAGGGAGAGGTTAATACAGAGATAACAGGAGGGAGAGGTTAATACAGAGAGAACAAGAGGAAGAGGTTAATACAGAGAGAACAGGAGGGAGAGGTTAATACAGAGAGAACAGGAGGGAGAGGTTAACACAGAGAGAACAGGAGGGAGAGGTTAACATAGAGAGAACAGGAGGGAGAGGTTAACACAGAGAGAACAGGAGGGAGAGGTTAATACAGAGAGAACAGGAGGAAGAGTTTAATACAGAGAGAACAAGAGGGAGAGGTTAACATAGAGAGAACAGGAGGGAGAGGTTAATACAGAGACAACAGGAGAGAGAGGTTAACACACAGAGAACAGGAGGGAGAGGTTAATACAGAGAGAACAGGAGGGAGAGGTTAATACAGAGAGAACAGGAGGGAGAGGTTAACACAGAGAGAACAGGAGGGAGAGGTTAACACACAGAGAACAGGAGGGAGAGGTTAACACACAGAGAACAGGAGGGAGAGATTAATACAGAGAGAACAGGAGGGAGAGGTTAATACAGAGAGAACAGGAGGGAGAGGTTAACACAGAGAGAACAGGAGGGAGAGGTTAATACAGAGAGAACAGGAGGGAGAGGTTAACACAGAGAACAGGAGGGAGAGGTTAATACAGAGAGAACAGGAGGGAGAGGTTAATACAGAGAGAACAGGAGGAAGAGGTTAACACAGAGAACAGGAGGGAGAGATTAATACAGAGAGAACAGGAGGGAGAGGTTAACACAGAGAACAGGAGGAAGAGGTTAATACAGAGAGAACAGGAGGTAGAGGTTAACACAGAGAGAACAGGAGGGAGAGGTTAACATAGAGAGAACAGGAGGGAGAGGTTAACACAGAGAGAACAGGAGGGAGAGGTTAATACAGAGAGAACAGGAGGAAGAGTTTAATACAGAGAGAACAAGAGGGAGAGGTTAACATAGAGAGAACAGGAGGGAGAGGTTAATACAGAGACAACAGGAGAGAGAGGTTAACACACAGAGAACAGGAGGGAGAGGTTAATACAGAGAGAACAGGAGGGAGAGGTTAACACACAGAGAACAGGAGGGAGAGGTTAACACAGAGAGAACAGGAGGGAGAGGTTAACACACAGAGAACAGGAGGGAGAGGTTAACACACAGAGAACAGGAGGGAGAGATTAATACAGAGAGAACAGGAGGGAGAGGTTAATACAGAGAGAACAGGAGGGAGAGGTTAACACAGAGAGAACAGGAGGGAGAGGTTAATACAGAGAGAACAGGAGGGAGAGGTTAACACAGAGAACAGGAGGGAGAGGTTAATACAGAGAGAACAGGAGGGAGAGGTTAATACAGAGAGAACAGGAGGAAGAGGTTAACACAGAGAACAGGAGGGAGAGATTAATACAGAGAGAACAGGAGGGAGAGGTTAACACAGAGAACAGGAGGAAGAGGTTAATACAGAGAGAACAGGAGGTAGAGGTTAACACAGAGAACAGGAGGGAGAGGTTAATACAGAGAGAACAGGAGGGAGAGGTTAATACAGAGAGACCAGGAGGGAGAGGTTAACACACAGAGAACAGGAGGGAGAGGTTAATATAGAGAGAACAGGAGGGAGAGGTTAATATAGAGAGAACAGGAGGGAGAGGTTAACATAGAGAGAACAGGAGGGCGAGGTTAATACAGAGAGAACAGGAGGGAGAGGTTAATACAGAGAGAACAGGAGGAAGAGGTTAATACAGAGAACAGGAGGGAGAGGTTAATACAGAGAGAACAGGAGGGAGAGGTTAACACAGAGAGAACAGGAGGGAGAGGTTAACACAGAGAGAACAGGAGGGAGAGGTTAATACAGAGAGAACAGGAGGGAGAGGTTAACACAGAGAACAGGAGGGAGAGGTTAATACAGAGAGAACAGGAGGTAGAGGTTAACACAGAGAACAGGAGGGAGAGGTTAATACAGAGACAACAGGAGGGAGAGGTTAACACAGAGAACAGGAGGAAGAGGTTAATACAGAGAGAACAGGAGGGAGAGGTTAACACAGAGAACAGGAGGGAGAGGTTAATACAGAGAGAACAGGAGGGAGAGGTTAACACACAGAGAACAGGAGGGAGAGGTTAATACAGAGAGAACAGGAGGGAGAGGTTAATACAGAGAGAACAGGAGGAAGAGGTTAATACAGAGAACAGGAGGGAGAGGTTAATACAGAGAGAACAGGAGGGTGAGGTTAATACAGAGAGAACAGGAGGGAGAGGTGAATACAGAGAGAACAGGAGGGAGAGGTTAATACAGAGAGAACAGGAGGGAGAGGTTAACACAGAGAGAACAGGAGGGAGAGGTTAACACACAGAGAACAGGAGGGAGAGGTTAACACAGAGAGAACAGGAGGGAGAGTTTAATATAGAGAGAACAGGAGGGAGAGGTTAATACAGAGAGAACAGGAGGGAGAGGTTAACACAGAGAGAACAGGAGGGAGAGGTTAATACAGAGACAACAGGAGGGAGAGGTTAACACACAGAGAACAGGAGGGATAGGTTAATATAGAGAGAACAGGAGGGAGAGGTTAATACAGAGAGAACAGGAGGGAGAGGTTAATACAGAGAGAACAGGAGGGAGAGGTTAACACAGAGAGAACAGGAGGGAGAGGTTAATACAGAGACAACAGGAGGGAGAGGTTAACACACAGAGAACAGGAGGGATAGGTTAATATAGAGAGAACAGGAGGGAGAGGTTAATACAGAGAGAACAGGAGGGAGAGATTAACACAGAGAGAACAGGAGGGAGAGGTTAATACAGAGACAACAGGAGGGAGAGGTTAACACACAGAGAACAGGAGGGAGAGGTTAATACAGAGAGAACAGGAGGGAGAGGTTAATACAGAGAGAACAGGAGGGAGAGGTTAACACAGAGAGAACAGGAGGGAGAGGTTAACACAGAGAGAACAGGAGGGAGAGGTTAATACAGAGATAACAGGAGGGAGAGGTTAATACAGAGAGAACAGGAGGGAGAGGTTAACACAGAGAGAACAGGAGGGAGAGGTTAATACAGAGAGAACAGGAGGGAGAGGTTAACACAGAGAGAACAGGAGGGAGAGATTAATACAGAGATAACAGGAGGGAGAGGTTAATACAGAGAGAACAGGAGGGAGAGGTTAACATAGAGAGAACAGGAGGGAGAGGTTAACACAGAGAGAACAGGAGGGAGAGGTTAACATAGAGAGAACAGGAGGGAGAGGTTAACACAGAGAGAACAGGAGGGAGAGGTTAATATAGAGAGAACAGGAGGGAGAGGTTAACATAGAGAGAACAGGATGGAGAGGTTAACACAGAGAGAACAGGAGGGAGAGGTTAACATAGAGAGAACAGGAGGGAGAGGTTAATACAGAGACAACAGGAGGGAGAGGTTAATACAGAGAGAACAAGAGGGAGAGGTTAATACAGAGAGAACAGGAGGGAGAGGTTAATACAGAGAGAACAGGAGGAAGAGTTTAATACAGAGAGAACAAGAGGGAGAGGTTAACATAGAGAGAACAGGAGGGAGAGGTTAATACAGAGACAACAGGAGAGAGAGGTTAACACACAGAGAACAGGAGGGAGAGGTTAATACAGAGAGAACAGGAGGGAGAGGTTAATACAGAGAGAACAGGAGGGAGAGGTTAACACAGAGAGAACAGGAGGGAGAGGTTAACACACAGAGAACAGGAGGGAGAGGTTAACACACAGAGAACAGGAGGGAGAGATTAATACAGAGAGAACAGGAGGGAGAGGTTAATACAGAGAGAACAGGAGGGAGAGGTTAACACAGAGAGAACAGGAGGGAGAGGTTAATACAGAGAGAACAGGAGGGAGAGGTTAACACAGAGAACAGGAGGGAGAGATTAATACAGAGAGAACAGGAGGGAGAGGTTAATACAGAGAGAACAGGAGGAAGAGGTTAACACAGAGAACAGGAGGGAGAGATTAATACAGAGAGAACAGGAGGGAGAGGTTAACACAGAGAACAGGAGGAAGAGGTTAATACAGAGAGAACAGGAGGTAGAGGTTAACACAGAGAACAGGAGGGAGAGGTTAATACAGAGAGAACAGGAGGGAGAGGTTAATACAGAGAGAACAGGAGGGAGAGGTTAACACACAGAGAACAGGAGGGAGAGGTTAATATAGAGAGAACAGGAGGGAGAGGTTAACATAGAGAGAACAGGAGGGAGAGGTTAATATAGAGAGAACAGGAGGGAGAGGTTAACATAGAGAGAACAGGAGGGAGAGGTTAATATAGAGATAACAGGAGGGAGAGGTTAATACAGAGAGAACAGGAGGGAGAGGTTAACACAGAGAACAGGAGGGAGAGGTTAATACAGAGAGAACAGGAGGTAGAGGTTAACACAGAGAACAGGAGGGAGAGGTTAATACAGAGACAACAGGAGGGAGAGGTTAACACAGAGAACAGGAGGAAGAGGTTAATACAGAGAGAACAGGAGGGAGAGGTTAATACAGAGAGAACAGGAGGGAGAGGTTAACACACAGAGAACAGGAGGGAGAGGTTAATACAGAGAGAACAGGAGGGAGAGGTTAATACAGAGAGAACAGGAGGAAGAGGTTAATACAGAGAACAGGAGGGAGAGGTTAATACAGAGAGAACAGGAGGGTGAGGTTAATACAGAGAGAACAGGAGGAAGAGGTTAATACAGAGAGAACAGGAGGGAGAGGTTAACACAGAGAGAACAGGAGGGAGAGTTTAATATAGAGAGAACAGGAGGGAGAGGTTAATACAGAGAGAACAGGAGGGAGAGGTTAACACAGAGAACAGGAGGGAGAGGTTAATACAGAGAGAACAGGAGGGAGAGGTTAATACAGAGAGAACAGGAGGAAGAGGTTAACACAGAGAACAGGAGGGAGAGATTAATACAGAGAGAACAGGAGGGAGAGGTTAACACAGAGAACAGGAGGAAGAGGTTAATACAGAGAGAACAGGAGGTAGAGGTTAACACAGAGAACAGGAGGGAGAGGTTAATACAGAGAGAACAGGAGGGAGAGGTTAATACAGAGAGAACAGGAGGGAGAGGTTAACACACAGAGAACAGGAGGGAGAGGTTAATATAGAGAGAACAGGAGGGAGAGGTTAACATAGAGATAACAGGAGGGAGAGGTTAACATAGAGAGAACAGGAGGGAGAGGTTAACATAGAGAGAACAGGAGGGAGAGGTTAATATAGAGAGAACAGGAGGGAGAGGTTAATACAGAGAGAACAGGAGGGAGAGGTTAATACAGAGAGAACAGGAGGGAGAAGTTAACATAGAGAGAACAGGAGGGAGAGGTTAATACAGAGACAACAGGAGGGAGAGGTTAATACAGAGACAACAGGAGAGAGAGGTTAACACACAGAGAACAGGAGGGAGAGGTTAATACAGAGAGAACAGGAGGGAGAGGTTAACACAGAGAGAACAGGAGGGAGAGGTTAACACACAGAGAACAGGAGGGAGAGGTTAACACACAGAGAACAGGAGGGAGAGATTAATACAGAGAGAACAGGAGGGAGAGGTTAATACAGAGAGAACAGGAGGGAGAGGTTAACACAGAGAGAACAGGAGGGAGAGGTTAATACAGAGAGAACAGGAGGGAGAGGTTAATACAGAGAGAACAGGAGGGAGAGGTTAATACAGAGAGAACAGGAGGAAGAGGTTAATACAGAGAGAACAGGAGGAAGAGGTTAACACAGAGAACAGGAGGGAGAGATTAATACAGAGAGAACAGGAGGGAGAGGTTAACACAGAGAACAGGAGGAAGAGGTTAATACAGAGAGAACAGGAGGTAGAGGTTAACACAGAGAACAGGAGGGAGAGGTTAATACAGAGAGAACAGGAGGGAGAGGTTAATACAGAGAGAACAGGAGGGAGAGGTTAACACACAGAGAACAGGAGGGAGAGGTTAATATAGAGAGAACAGGAGGGAGAGGTTAACATAGAGAGAACAGGAGGGAGAGGTTAATATAGAGAGAACAGGAGGGAGAGGTTAACATAGAGATAACAGGAGGGAGAGGTTAACATAGAGAGAACAGGAGGGAGAGGTTAACATAGAGAGAACAGGAGGGAGAGGTTAATATAGAGAGAACAGGAGGGAGAGGTTAATACAGAGAGAACAGGAGGGAGAGGTTAACAAACAGAGAACAGGAGGGAGAGGTTAATACAGAGAGAACAGGAGGGAGAGGTAAATACAGAGAGAACAGGAGGAAGAGGTTAATACAGAGAACAGGAGGGAGAGGTTAATACAGAGAGAACAGGAGGGAGAGGTTAACACAGAGAGAACAGGAGGGAGAGGTTAACACAGAGAGAACAGGAGGGAGAGGTTAATACAGAGAGAACAGGAGGGAGAGGTTAATACAGAGAGAACAGGAGGGAGAGGTTAATACAGAGAGAACAGGAGGGAGAGGTTAATACAGAGAGAACAGGAGGGAGAGGTTAATACAGAGAGAACAGGAGGGAGAGGTTAACACACAGAGAACAGGAGGGAGAGGTTAACACAGAGAGAACAGGAGGGAGAGGTTAATACAGAGAGAACAGGAGGGAGAGGTTAACACAGAGAACAGGAGGGAGAGGTTAATACAGAGAGAACAGGAGGTAGAGGTTAACACAGAGAACAGGAGGGAGAGGTTAATACAGAGACAACAGGAGGGAGAGGTTAACACAGAGAACAGGAGGAAGAGGTTAATACAGAGAGAACAGGAGGGAGAGGTTAATACAGAGAGAACAGGAGGGAGAGGTTAACACACAGAGAACAGGAGGGAGAGGTTAATACAGAGAGAACAGGAGGGAGAGGTTAATACAGAGAGAACAGGAGGAAGAGGTTAATACAGAGAACAGGAGGGAGAGGTTAATACAGAGAGAACAGGAGGGTGAGGTTAATACAGAGAGAACAGGAGGGAGAGGTGAATACAGAGAGAACAGGAGGGAGAGGTTAATACAGAGAGAACAGGAGGGAGAGGTTAACACAGAGAGAACAGGAGGGAGAGGTTAACACACAGAGAACAGGAGGGAGAGGTTAACACAGAGAGAACAGGAGGGAGAGGTTAATACAGAGATAACAGGAGGGAGAGGTTAATACAGAGAGAACAAGAGGAAGAGGTTAATACAGAGAGAACAGGAGGGAGAGGTTAACACAGAGAGAACAGGAGGGAGAGTTTAATATAGAGAGAACAGGAGGGAGAGGTTAATACAGAGAGAACAGGAGGGAGAGGTTAACACAGAGAGAACAGGAGGGAGAGGTTAATACAGAGACAACAGGAGGGAGAGGTTAACACACAGAGAACAGGAGGGAGAGGTTAATATAGAGAGAACAGGAGGGAGAGGTTAATACAGAGAGAACAGGAGGGAGAGATTAACACAGAGAGAACAGGAGGGAGAGGTTAATACAGAGACTACAGGAGGGAGAGGTTAACACACAGAGAACAGGAGGGAGAGGTTAATACAGAGAGAACAGGAGGGAGAGGTTAATACAGAGAGAACAGGAGGGAGAGGTTAACACACAGAGAACAGGAGGGAGAGGTTAATACAGAGAGAACAGGAGGGAGAGGTTAACACAGAGAACAGGAGGGAGAGATTAATACAGAGAGAACAGGAGGGAGAGGTTAATACAGAGAGAACAGGAGGGAGAGGTTAACATAGGGAGAACAGGAGGGAGAGGTTAACACAGAGAGAACAGGAGGGAGAGGTTAACATAGAGAGAACAGGAGGGAGAGGTTAACACAGAGAGAACAGGAGGGAGAGGTTAATATAGAGAGAACAGGAGGGAGAGGTTAACATAGAGAGAACAGGATGGAGAGGTTAACACAGAGAGAACAGGAGGGAGAGGTTAATATAGAGAGAACAGGAGGGAGAGGTTAATACAGAGACAACAGGAGGGAGAGGTTAACACACAGAGAACAGGAGGGAGAGGTTAATACAGAGAGAACAGGAGGAAGAGGTTAATACAGAGAACAGGAGGGAGAGGTTAATACAGAGAGAACAGGAGGGTGAGGTTAATACAGAGAGAACAGGAGGGAGAGGTGAATACAGAGAGAACAGGAGGGAGAGGTTAATACAGAGAGAACAGGAGGGAGAGGTTAACACAGAGAGAACAGGAGGGATAGGTTAACACACAGAGAACAGGAGGGAGAGGTTAACACAGAGAGAACAGGAGGGAGAGGTTAATACAGAGATAACAGGAGGGAGAGGTTAATACAGAGAGAACAAGAGGAAGAGGTTAATACAGAGAGAACAGGAGGGAGAGGTTAATACAGAGAGAACAGGAGGGAGAGGTTAACACAGAGAGAACAGGAGGGAGAGGTTAATACAGAGAGAACAGGAGGGAGAGGTTAACACAGAGAACAGGAGGGAGAGATTAATACAGAGATAACAGGAGGGAGAGGTTAATACAGAGAGAACAGGAGGGAGAGGTTAACATAGAGAGAACAGGAGGGAGAGGTTAACACAGAGAGAACAGGAGGGAGAGGTTAACATAGAGAGAACAGGAGGGAGAGGTTAATACAGAGAGAACAGGAGGGAGAGGTTAATACAGGGAGAACAGGAGGGAGAGGTTAACACACAGAGAACAGGAGGGAGAGCTTAACACAGAGAGAACAGGAGGGAGAGGTTAATACAGAGAGAACAGGAGGGAGAGGTTAATACAGAGAGACCAGGCGGGAGAGGTTAATACAGAGAGAACAGGAGGGAGAGGTTAACACACAGAGAACAGGAGGGAGAGGTTAACACAGAGAGAACAGGAGGGAGAGGTTAATACAGAGAGAACAGGAGGGAGAGGTTAACACACAGAGAACAGGAGGGAGAGGTTAACACAGAGAGAACAGGAGGGAGAGGTTAATACAGAGAGAACAGGAGGGAGAGGTTAACACAGAGAGAACAGGAGGGAAAGGTTAATACAGAGAGAACAGGAGGGAGAGGTTAATACAGAGAGAACAGGAGGGAGAGGTTAATATAGAGAGAACAGGAGGGAGAGGTTAATACAGAGAGAACAGGAGGGAGAGGTTAATACAGAGAGAACAGGAGGGAGAGGTTAATACAGAGAGAACAGGAGGGAGAGGTTAATACAGAGAGAACAGGAGGGAGAGGTTAATACAGAGAGAACAGGAGGGAGAGGTTAATACAGAGAGAACAGGAGGGAGAGGTTAATACAGAGAGAACAGGAGGGAAAGGATGACAAACAGAGAGAGAGAAAGAGCGAGAGGGAGAGAACAGGATGGCGAGAGATAGATTGAAAAAGGGAGGGGTAAACTACAGATCCAATGAAAGTCTGATCTATTAATCCATGCTGGAGTCATTATCTTAAAGACCCGTCCAGCGTGTTCCAACTTCATCTCTGTTGACTTTATATTCTCAAAGTTATCTTCAGACACTCCAATCTCATGGCTAGGCAGAGATAGGTTTCAAGAGTTTAGGAATAATTACAGTTTACAGACACATGCAGACAGAGCGAGAGAGTGGCCGGAGGTCTCAGTGTGAATGTAATGCATTGAATTGCATCCAGCTCCTTGGTGGTTGGTGAGTGCAAGTCCTCCTTATTTTAGTTTGAAAAAATCATCAGTTTAGAATGCTTGTTTTGTATCAAAAGATAAAATGGTTCTACCATTCAATGAGGGTTCCATTTAGAACCCTTAGATTATAAAATACATGGGTTTTAAGTAGACACTATAATAGAGGGGTCTAGGTAGAACCATTTACAGGGAGTTAGAGGAAGAACCCTTTATAGAGGGGTCTAGGTAGAACATTTTGCAGGGTTCTACATACAACCATAAAGGATTCCCCTATGGGGACTAGCCACTATAGATCTAGTTAGCAGCACCCTTGTCTTCTAAGCGTGTATTTTTAAGTGTGTTCTCAGAAGGAGAGTGACCTACAGCACTAGTTTTAAGTAAACAACTCTAACATTCCTTTCCATGTATTGTACACGTGTCACGCTCTGACCTAGCAGAGCTGTGTTTTCTCTGTTTAGCTAGGCCACGGTGTGATAGGTGGGTGGGCATTCTATGTTTTGTGTTCTGTTTTGGCCGGGTATGGTTTCCAATCAGAGGCAGGTGTCTATCGTTGTCTCTGATTGGAAGCCATACTTAGGCAGCCTGTTTTTCCTTAGTTTTTTGTGGGTAGTTGTTTTCCGTTTGGTTGTAAGTACCTGACGGAACTGTCGGCTGTCATTTTTGTTTAATTTGTAAAGTGTTCATTTTTTTTTGCGTTAAACTACAGGATGAACATATTCCACGCTGCACCTTGGTCTACTCATTCTGACGCCTGTGACAACACGTCCTTCTGGCCTACTTAAAGTCTTGTATCATCTTTACTTACAGGTACTTGGTCTACGTCTGAAATGACATACTATGGCCTATTTAGTGCATGGCGCAAAATACAATGGACTTAGAGTTGCTGTTACGAAAGATAATCAAATTCATACCAGGAGGCATCCTGAACCCCCCCCCCCCCCCCCCATTGCTTATTATGTTCCCTGCTGTTTTCATGTCTGCTCTAGTCTGCCAAATTAGAAGCCCCTTTCCACTCATTTCCTGAATAGTGTTGCCCTCCCCAAATACACATACTGTACATTCATGGCCGCGGGTAAATGTTTTGGGTTGGGGGTGCTGTTGATAGGAGGGAGGGGAGGGTTTGAGGGTGCTGAGGAGTATTTTTATCAACTCATACAGGAGTAATGAAATCATAGTTCACTCCAATGTTTTATTTATTTAGCACCCTCAGCACCCCTACTTCCCACAACTATGTGTATATTAATTAGCCTTCTTACAGATGGATGAGAAATACAGGGGGAGATGGCTTAAGAGGGAGTAAAGAGCTCCCATGGGGATTGAACCCTGGTCTCTAGGGTTGCAGGAATGCATAGAGCCAGGAAGGATCTGCACAGCATTTTGATTTTTTTATGATATATAATGATGTAGTTGTTGTCAATCATAGTTTGCAGATAGCCATTTCAATCAAATAGATCCCCCAACCTACGAGTCATCTGTCAGTGACACATTCATGGCCTAAGCCTGCCTCTCCTCTGTGTTGTTCTCTGACAGGAGAATGTTTAGAGGGGGAAAAGAGAAAGAAGACCTAAGGCTATAAAATGTTCTCCACGCAGACAATTCAAACCATCTGTTCTGTTCTCAGCTACTTGGCTTTACTAAAGATGTCTGTCACTGACCAACTCCCCAGTAGTTACAGACATACAAACCCACACACACAACCAGCAATGACCGAGTGCACTTATACCTACATCTTTCCAGTGTCCACACACACACACACACACACACACACACACACACACACACACACACACACACACACACACACACACACACACACACACACACACACACACACACACACACACACGTGAAGTCTCATCTTGTTCAACTTGTTGAACAAGTTTTATATGGTGTACATTCTGTAAAGTACACTAGGCTGCTTCTTATACTGGATATTTATTGCAGTGATACATAGGAATGACGTGGTAAAGAAACCTTGGGTAAACCCTAAGCACCATGGGTAAATAGATGGCTAAAACCTAATGCAAAAACACACATCTATTGTAATAGACGGGTCAACCCTGTTACGACCTAGTTCGTAACAACAAAGGGAGACCATGCATGACTTACATGTAAAAAGGAACACGCTTATTAAACTATATATTAACAAATACCAAAATGTATCATAAGTTGTGGACGTATGTAGGATCATTAGTGTACGCAGTGTGTGGATGAGTGGAGGTTGTATGGTGAAAACAGACCAAAAAAACTAAAGATGGTGGAAGCCAACCTGCCAGTCAGGGAGGAGAGAGAGTGTTGGCTGATGTGGCCACCCTTTATAGCCTGCAGGCCAAGCCTGCCCAGCTGCACCACATCAGCTGACGATCCTCCCAGCTCTGCCCACTGGTCTACAGCAACAAGCAGACCACCAAACAGGAGATCCCAGCAGACAGAGTGGGAGGGACGTCACAACCCTAATCATAAAATAAAAAGGTGGGTAAAAGTGACTTAAGTTCACCCTCCCTCCACTATAGTGGCTATACTTGCAGCAGTGATGACCACGTGCACGTTCACCTACTATACATACACTACATGGCTGACAGTATGTGGACACCCTTCAAATGAGTGGATTCGGCAATTTCAGCCACACCCGTTGCTTACAGGTGTGTAAAATTGAGCACACAGCCATGCAATCTCCATAGACAAACAATAGCATTATAATGGCCGGTACTGAAGAGCTCAGTGACTTTCAACGTGGCACCGTCATAGGATGCCACCATTCCATTAAGTCAGTTCGTCAAATTTCTGCTCTGCTAGAGCTTCCCCAGTCAATTGTAAGTGATGTTATTTTGAAGTGGAAACGTCTAGGAGCAACAACGGATCAGCCGTGAAGTGGGAAGCCACACAAGCTCACAGAACGGGACCGCCGAGTGCTGAAGTGCGTAACACTTAAAAATCGCCTGTCCTCGGTTGCAACACTCACTACTGAGTCCCAAACTGCCTCTGGAAGCAACGTCAGCACAATAACTGTTCGTCAGGAGCATCATGAAATGGGTTTCCATGGCCGTGCAGCTGCACACAAGCCTAAGATCACCGTGCGAAATGCCTAGCGTCAGCTGGAGTGGTGTAACGCTCGCCGCCATTGGACTCTGGAGCAGTGGAAACGCGTTCTCTGGAGTGATGAATCACACTTCACCATCTGGCAGTCCGACAGACCAATCTGGGTTTGGCGGATGCCAGGAGAACGCTACCTGCCCCAATACATAGTGCCATCTGTAAAGTTTGGTGGAGGAATAATGGTCTGGGGCTGTTTTTCATGGTTCGGGTTAGGCCCCTTATTTTCAGTGAAGGGAAATCTTAATGCTACAGCATACAATGACATTCTAGACGATTTTGTGCTTCCAACTTTGTGGCAACAGTTTGGGGAAGCCCCTTTCCTGTTTCAGCATGACAATGCCTTGTGCACAAAGCGAGGTCCATACAGAAATGGTTTGTCGAGATCAGTGTGGAAGAACTTGGCTGGTCTGCACAGAGCCCTGACCTCAACCCCATCAAACACTTTTGGGATGAATTGGAACGCCGACTGCGAGCCAGGCCTAATCGCCCAACGTCAGTGCCCAACCTCACTAATGCTCTTGTGGCTGAATGGAAGCAAGTCTCCATAGCAATGTTCCAACATCTAATGAAAAGTCTTCCCAGAAGTGTGGAGGCTGTTATAGCAGCAAAGGTAGGACCAACTTCATATTAATGCCCATGATTTTGGAATGAGATGTTCGACAAGCAAGTGTCCATATACTTTTTGTCATGTAGTATACATCATCTATCTATCTCCAGTGACATAAAAACACCCCTATATTACACAGCTCACACAGAGACAGAAGTGAAGCCAATTTTAACACACTGACACAGGTTTTTATGGCGTACATTCTGTAACAGGCTGCCCTGCCATGGGCCGACTGAGACATGGGTCGACTGGGTCTTGGGCCGACTGAGACATGGGCCGACTGAGGATTGGGCCGACTGAGACATGGGCCGACTGAGGATTGGGCTGACTGAGACATGGGCTGACTGGCTTATATTTGCTGATTTACTGTATATTGCTGATTTACTGTATATTTGCTGATTTACTGTATATTGCTGATTTACCGTATATTTCTACTTTTTAGCGGGGCAGTGTGGTGCTGTGTCTCTGTGTCTCCTTATGATAAGGTACAGGAAGAAGGTTATACTGTAAAAGGGGTGAAAGATCAGATGGTTATTACCATCACGAGTTGGCTATATACTGTATATGGTGTAATTACTTTAGGTTATCACAGTTATCATGGTTATCACAGTTATCACTGTGAGGTTATTACAGTTTTACATAGAGGAGATAGGCTTTTGACCCGGACTTCAACTCTGGGTTATGAATCTTGGAAAGTACCTGGAAAAGCTAAGCTGTATCACAAAGTTCAGTAGCCGACCGAAGCACACACAGTTGTATTTCTTAAGCTATTGTGGCACCTTGTGGCCAAAGTGAGCTGCACAGGGAGTAATGCCCCTACTGGACAGAAGGTGTGCTCTACAGTGCTGCAGTGCTGCTGAGTCTCACTGCAGTGTGCCTACGTTAAGGCGTGTGTGTGTTTACAAGATATGTGTGTGTCACCTCCGCGGCTGCTGCTGCCACTCTGTCGCGGGAAAGGGAGGGGAGAGGGAGAAAGGGAAAAGGAGAAAGAAAGAGGAGAGGGAAGGGGAAAGAGAAGGAGAGGAGAGGAGAGAGGGAGAGAGTGAGGGAAGGGAAAGAGAAAGAGAATCCGGGGCCACGCCAAATAAAGCCATGTGGGCCTGGGCTGGGACGGCATCCCATACACTATAAATACGCTGCGCTCCTGGAGGTTCGGGTTTGGTGGCTGGGGCTTGGGACCTACGAAGACCACAACAACCTGGTGCCTCGGAAGAGCCTCCTCTGTGATCCTCCGTAACTCAGCCTCCGTCGTAGCAACCTCACCAACAATGCCCCGCGTAGATGCAGACCTCAAACTGGACTTTAAGGATGTCCTATTCAGACCCAAGAGGAGCAGTCTGAAGAGCAGGTCAGAGGTAGGCCTGGAGGGGGCTGAGGAATGGGGGACTGGGGGTTGGGGACTGGAGGTAGGGGACTGGGGGTAGGGGACTGGAGGTATGGGACTGGAGGTATGGGACTGAGGGTAGGGGACTGGAGGAATGGGACTGGAGGTATGGGACTGAGGGTAGGTGACTGGAGGAATGGGGGACTGGAAGTATGGGACTGAGGGTAGGGGACTGGAGGAATGGGACTGAGGGTAGGTGACTGGAGGTAGGGGACTGGGGGTAGGGGACTGGAGGAATGGGGGACTGGAAGTATGGGACTGAGGGTAGGGGACTGGAGGTATGGGACTGGAGGTATGGGACTGAGGGTAGGTGACTGGAGGAATGGGGGACTGGAGGTATGGGACTGAGGGTAGGGGACTGGAGGAATGGGGGACTGGAGGTATGGGACTGAGGGTAGGGGACTGGAGGTATGGGACTGAGGGTAGGTGACTGGAGGTAGGGGACTGAAGGTATGGGACTGAGGGTAGGGGACTGGAGGTATGGGACTGAGGGTAGGGGACTGGAGGTATGGGACTGAGGGTAGGGGACTGGAGGTATGGGACTGGAGGTAGGGGACTGGAGGTATGGGACTAGGGGTAGGGGACTGGAGGTATGGGACTGGAGGTAGGGGACTGAGGGTAGGGGACTGGGGGTAGGGGACTGGAGATATGGAACAAGGAGTAGGGGATTGGGGGTTGGGGACTGGGGGTAGGGGACTGGAGTTATGGGACTGGGGGTAGGGGACTGGAGTTATGGGACTGGGGGTAGGGGACTGGGGGTAGGGGACTGGAGTTATGGGACTGGGGGTAGGGGACTGGGGGTAGGGGACTGGAGTTATGGGACTTTGGGTAGGGGACTGGGGGTAGGGGACTGGAGTTATGGGACTGGGGGTAGGGGACTGGAGTTATGGGACTGGGGGTAGGGACTGGGGTAGGGGACTGGGGGTAGGGGACTGGAGGTTGGGGACTGGGGGTAAGGGGACTGGGGGTTGGGGACTGGGGGTAGGGGACTGGAGTTATGGGACTGGGGGTAGGGGACTGGGGGTAAGGGGACTGGGGGTAGGGGACTGGAGGTTGGGGACTGGGGGTAAGGGGACTGGGGGTAGGGGACTGGGGGTTGGGGACTGGGGGTAAGGGGACTGGGGGTAGGGGACTGGGGGTTGGGGACTGGGGGTAGGGGACTGGGGGTAGGGGACTGGGGGTTGGGGACTGGGGGTAGGGGACTGGGGGTAAGGGGATGGGGAATTGTAAGTTGTGTTTGCTGTGTGTTGTTTATGTCCTTGGCATTATTACAGGGAACATCTTATTACCTATTTGTATTGGCTGGTATTGATGTTATTGATCTGTAACTACAATTGGTTATTGTATCTGAATAAGGAGGACATGTCAGACTACTTGATTCATTTGAGAGTAATTTAGATCAAGGGTACTCAGTATAAATATATGAGTTGTGTATGTGTGCATGATAGAAATTCTGAACAAGAAAAAGAGGGAGGGACTTAGGGGAGTCGGTGACCTTCTCTTGGGTGACGGAGACAAGGGTTTGTTTTAGGCCTGCTGTGTAGAAGCATACAGTCATGTCAAGACATGAGCCAGTAGCCCAGGCTAGGCCTATGGCACGTCAGCTCTTACCTTGGTCTTGGGTCCTAAACTAAACCCAGACACTAAACCATGTAGTTTGGCACCAGGGTTTACTGTGTGTCAATGTAGGGGCAACATGAGACAGGAGGACGCTTCTTGGAAAATCTGTTTAAAAATAGTCCTGCAGAGCTCTGTGTGCTAACTGTCAATGAGAGCATTTTCCACATGCAGAGGGCCTACTGGAATAACACAAAGAGATAAGCACACACGCACACGCAGCCTTGTACAGCTAACCTTGTGGGGACACAATTCAGTCCCATTCAAAATCCTATTTTCCCTAACCCGTACTCTAATCCTAACCCTAACCTTAACCCAAAAAACCTAACCTTAACCTTTACCCTAAACCTAACCCTAGCTCCTAACCCTGAACCCTTAACGTAATTCTAACCCTAACACTAATTCTAACCTTAAACCCCCTAAAAATAACATTTGACCTTGTGGGGACCAACAAAATGTCCCCAGTTGGTCAAATGTTTGTTTGTTTACTATTCTTATGGGGACTTCTGGTCCCCACAAGAATAGTTAAACACTTCCACACACACACACACACACACACCATTTAAAACACACATCCAAGGGTCAACAGGCGTGCTAGGACACATGCATATCTGCTGTAGAGTACTAGACACACTGGAGTGTAACATGGGAGTACACATTTTTTTTCCGCCCATCTGTTTAGTCTGCGGCCAGGCAGCTTTTCTATTCTCTGCTGTAGTATTCTACTGTCTCTCTGGACAGCCACCGGGTGAAACAGTTTCTACCGTATAACACATTGTTTACTCCTGAGCTCCACAACAGATCACATCTACAGTATTTTACATCGTTATGCATAATAGCTCCAATTTAACACTGAGACTTCAGTATTGAATGTATGATTGGACATATCATGCACATATAATGATGTGCAGATAATCAGCCACGCCCTAGTACTATTGATTGGATAGCCTGCAGCAGAAGAGGAAGCGAAAAGACTGCAGTAGCAGTTGGGATCAGTGTTTAGATGTGAATGGAGATGGTAGCTATATCACGCAGCATGGCATAAGAGATGCTGAAGTGGAGACTCCCTCCCTCCAAACCTCCCTCCCTCCCTCTCTTCCCTCTCTCCCCTCCCTCCCTCCCTCCCTCCCTCCCTCCCTCCCTCCCTCCCTCCCTCCCTCCCTCCCTCCCTCCCTTCCCTCTCTCTTTCTCTCCCTCCCTCCAAACCTCCCTCCCTCTCTCTTTCCCTCCCTCCCTCCCTCCCTCCCTCCCTCCTCCCTCCCTGAGCTTCACTGCAGCATGATGCCAGGGGATGTGTGTGGACAACCTGACCTGAAAGACGTAACATAGTAAACATAAATCTGTGACACTCAAATAGTATGATGTTATGTTTGGTACGGTTACACAAGACAGAAACCTTAACCCCCAACCTTAACCCCTAACCTTAACCCCTAACCTTAACCCCCAACCTTAACCCCTAACCTTAACCCCCAACCTTAACCCCTAACCTTAACCCCCAACCTTAACCCCCAACCTTAACCCCTAACCTTAACCCTAACCTTAACCCCCAACCTTAACCCCTACCTTAACCCCTAACCTTAACCCTAACCTTAACCCCCAACCTTAACCCCCAACCTTAACCCCCAACCTTAACCCCAACCTTAACCCCCAACCTTAACCCCCAACCTTAACCCCCAACCTTAACCCCTAACCTTAACCCCAACCTTAACCCAACTTAACCCTAACCTTAACCCCTAACCTTAACCCTAACCTTAACCCTACCTTAACCCTAACCTTAACCCTAACCTTAACCCCCAACCTTAACCCCAACCTTAACCCCAACCTTAACCCCTAACCTTAACCCCCAACCTTAACCCCCAACCTTAACCCCTAACCTTAACCCCCAACCTTAACCCCCAACCTTAACCCTAACCTTAACCCCTAACCTTAACCCTAACCTTAACCCCTAACCTTAACCCCTAACCTTAACCCTAACGTTAATCCCTAACCTTAACCCTAACCTTAATCCCTAACCATAATCCTAGCCTAGCTAATGTTAACCACCTAGCTAACGTTGGCTACAACAAATTGGAATTCGTAACATATCATATGTATTGCAAATTCGTAACATATTGTACGAATTTAAATTGGTAACATATCATCAGAATTGTAATTAGTAACATATCATAGGAAATGGATGATGGACATCCACAAGTTAATACATAATACATGCTTTCTAGCTTTAGTCTAGGTGATCTACAGCCATAGTCACTCCAGGGCTGAGACCACAGTGGGGCCAGGCACCTACCATTACTCCTCTCTCAGAGAAAAAGAGAGAGAGAAGTGAAAGAGATACAGGCCACTGAAACCCCATTAAACAGAGAGGCTAGTGGACGTCCAGTCACAGGTGGAGTTCACGGGAAACGCTCTGTGACGTATCGATTTCCTGCTGGGAGGAATTCACAGCAACAGAGCAGAGGCCGGAACATTGGTAATTCACACTCTCACCTCTCCCACCGCCCAGCCCCATCTCTCCTTGACTGGACATGTAATGCTGGCATAATGAAATGTGGGGCTATAAAATGTTGCTCCCCTCAAGGGAGTCATTTCATGTGGAGATGAAACAGTAAGTGCTGTCTGTGAAATGAAGAGGAGGCTGGCAATTTCAGCAGAAATTATATTCACTTTTGGTGGGAGTTAAATAAATATTAGCTATTGATCAGCAAACACTTACTGGTGTCAAGCTATGAGTGATGTCCTTTTTAGAGACCCGTGTTTAAACCAGTCAGTCACTCTCCAGCCAACCAGTCAGTCACTCTCCAGCCAACCAGTCAGTCACTCTCCAGCCAACCAGTCAGTCACTCTCCAGCCAACCAGTCAGTCACTCTCCAGCCAACCAGTCAGTCACTCTCCAGCCAACCAGTCAGTCACTCTCCAGCCAACCAGTCAGTCACTCTCCAGCCAACTGAGCTCCTAGATAAGAACCAACCAAACAACCTGCCGCTGAGTAGACAGAGCATTGAGCTGTGCAATACCTGATACCCTTGGTCGATCTCTCTCTCTCTCTCTCTCTCTCTCTCTCTCTCTCTCTCTCTCTCTCTCTCTCTCTCTCTCTCTCTCTCTCTCTCTCTCTCTCTCTCTCTCGCTCTCGCTCTCGTTCTCTCTGTCTCTCTCTCTGAGATCACTAGGGGTCCGGTTACAGGCTGTCAGAGCTAATCTAAATGATTCAGCACATCCCCTTCAACACAGTGAAGGTTTCTCTGTCTCAGCAGCACAGACACATATTGTGAGTTGGATAAAGCCTGAAGCTTCACCCTCACGCTGGTGTACAGTATGTAACCCATCCTACTGTGTGTTTGTCAAAGGCCTTGGCCTGTACTTTGGGTCAGGGAGATTAAGGTACAGTCGATTGGTATCAGGTGGAATCAGGTAGCTTTTACCTCTCAGCAAGTTATAAGAATGTTTTAATAACTTATGTTTTTTGCCTGCATGATGTGCTGTACTTAGACTTCCTCTAAAAATAGGTTATCCAGGCTGCGGACAAAGATCCCTAATCATGAAGAACCCTGTGGAGGAGGTCCCCATTTAATCAGGTCCATCATTGTATTACATCCTTTATCCACCTCCTCTGTCCTGGGGGGTGATTAAATTGAGCTCCTGGCTTGGCCTCGGGCCCAGGCCTGGTTGTAACCGTAGCACTGAGCTGACTCATAGTCCACTCAGTTTAACTCAAGCCCAGAAAGGCCTTCACATGACGACATGATCTCATTAACCCTAACCCTGGCTTGATGTCTGCATGCTAAATTAACATCTATCTCAATGCTTTCAGGTTGACCTGGCAAGGACGTTCACATTCCGTAACTCTAAGCAGACCTACCATGGCATCCCCATCATCGCTGCCAACATGGATACCACAGGGACCTTTGAGATGGCCCGGGTCCTCAGCAAGGTCAGAGTAACACACTGACAGCCTTTCACTTTCATCCCACTCTGACTGGCTGACTGACCGACGGATAAATGGACGGACTGACAGACTGACTGACTCTCTCTCCATATCTCCCTCCAGCACACACTCTTCACGGCCATGCAGAAGCACTACTCACTGGATGAGTGGAAGACCTTTGCAGTCAACCACCCAGAATGCTTAGAGGTAAAACAGGAAGTCCCCACAGATACTCTTTCATGTCCCCAATGGTGTGAACATCGTCTATGGTGTCTGAGGCTTGTAAAGTACTAAAGTAATTTCCCCTTGGGGATAAATAAAGTGTTTTCATTGAATGAATTGCTCATACTGCATTATTGTATTGTTGACCTCCAGCACATAGCAGCCAGCTCTGGCAGCGGTAAGGCTGATCTAGAGAGACTGTGTGAGATCCTGGAGGCTATCCCTGACATAAAATACATCTGTCTGGACGTTGCCAACGGTTACTCAGAGTACTTTGTGGAATTCGTGAAAACCGTCAGGGACAAGTTCCCCAAACACACCATCATGGTAAGATGAGAGTTCTCTGTATTTTAACTCTTCTTTATGGAGTTATGGATTTTAGTTTCGTCAGCATACATTTTTTGGTGCTCAAATGTTCTTTGTTTTATTAATAATATATTTGAGCAAACATGAATACAGATATACAAAATGTATATAGTTTAATCCAGGTTTATATGTATTATGTGTCCACATCATGACTATCTTTATCCGGCAGATGATCAGGAAATAGTTTGCCATTCAAGTCTTGAGCCCTTGATAGTTACCATTGCCTTGTTTATACCTGGTTCTAACATGAGTCCTTTGTCCTGATCTTATCCACATTCTGATTGTGCCCACATTGTAGCCATTGCATCTACACATTGCAAAGGTGTCTCTTTGCCTGCGTTTACACAATAGCTGGGCAAAAGCTGAGCCAATAGCTGGGCAAAATATCACAATTGGGCTGCCTGTGTAAACACAGCCTTAGTCAACCACAACAGCTGCAAAACAGTTTGTTTTATGTCTTCTGCTTGCTTCATGTATGTATGAAGTATTTAAATAGGTCATGAAAGGTGTGAGGTTGTTCCTTCTAAAAGGTCATGGAGGGTGTGAGATTGTTCCTTCTAAAAGGTCATGGAGGGTGTGAGATTGTTCATTCTAAAAGGTCATGGAGGGTGTGAGGTTGTACCTTCTAAAAGGTCATGGAGGGTGTGAGGTTGTACCTTCTAAAAGGTCATGGAGGGTGTGAGGTTGTACCTTCTAAAAGGTCATGGAGGGTGTGAGGTTGTTCATTCTAAAAGGTCATGGAGGGTGTGAGGTTGTACCTTCTAAAAGGTCATGGAGGGTGTGAGGTTGTTCATTCTAAAAGGTCATGGAGGGTGTGAGGTTGTACCTTCTAAAAGGTCATGGAGGGTGTGAGGTTGTTCATTCTAAAAGGTCATGGAGGGTGTGAGGTTGTACCTTCTAAAAGGTCATGGAGGGTGTGAGGTTGTTCATTCTAAAAGGTCATGGAGGGTGTGAGGTTGTACCTTCTAAAAGGTCATGGAGGGTGTGAGGTTGTACCTTCTAAAAGGTCATGGAGGGTGTGAGGTTGTACCTTCTAAAAGGTCATGGAGGGTGTGAGGTTGTACCTTCTAAAAGGTCATGGAGGGTGTGAGGTTGTTCATTCTAAAAGGTCATGGAGGGTGTGAGGTTGTTCATTCTAAAAGGTCATGGAGGGTGTGAGGTTGTTCATTCTAAAAGGTCATGGAGGGTGTGAGGTTGTTCATTCTAAAAGGTCATGGAGGGTGTGAGGTTGTTCATTCTAAAAGGTCATGGAGGGTGTGAGGTTGTTCATTCTAAAAGGTCATGGAGGGTGTGAGGTTGTTCATTCTAAAAGGTCATGGAGGGTGTGAGGTTGTTCATTCTAAAAGGTCATGGAGGGTGTGAGGTTGTTCATTCTAAAAGGTCATGGAGGGTGTGAGGTTGTACCTTCTAAAAGGTAATGGAGGGTGTGAGGTTGTACCTTCTAAAAGGTCATGGAGGGTGTGAGGTTGTTCATTCTAAAAGGTCATGGAGGGTGTGAGGTTGTACCTTCTAAAAGGTCATGGAGGGTGTGAGGTTGTTCATTCTAAAAGGTCATGGAGGGTGTGAGGTTGTACCTTCTAAAAGGTCATGGAGGGTGTGAGGTTGTTCATTCTAAAAGGTCATGGAGGGTGTGAGGTTGTACCTTCTAAAAGGTCATGGAGGGTGTGAGGTTGTACCTTCTAAAAGGTCACGAAGGTTAGGTTGTTCCTTAGTCTGTTTAACAAGACAGAAGTGTCCTAATAATTACTATTATCTAACCTGGAGGCCTGTGTCTCTTTATTTTCCGTGTGTGTGTGTGTGTGTGTGTGTGTGTGTGTGTGTGTGTGTGTGTGTGTGTGTGTGTGTGTGTGTGTGTGCATGCGCAGGCTGGCAACGTGGTAACAGGGGAGATGGTGGAGGAGCTCATTCTCTCTGGCGCTGACATCATCAAAGTGGGCATCGGGCCAGGTGGGTGCGTCAGTCTAAGTGTTCCCCCTGGCAAGGTGGGTGCATCAATCTAAGTGTTCCCAGAGGCAAGGAGACTGTCCACATCTGTTCCATCTCTACACACACGCCAAGCTACCTAACTGCTTCGGGCAATAAACAAAGACATTCAATAAATCCTCTAATGCAGCATAAGGGGATGTTGTAATGACCGGGGTGAGGATTTACAATAGACTATATTATGGTGCATGTATTAATGAACTTCTTTGATATGTAGCAGTAATAATGAATAACGTCTCTATTGACAGGCTCAGTGTGTACCACCCGTATCAAGACCGGGGTGGGCTACCCTCAGCTCAGCGCTGTTATCGAGTGTGCAGACTCCGCCCACGGCCTCAAGGGACATATTATCTCAGTGAGACCCCCCTCCCTCTTTGAATACACACACTAGACTGTAGATATGCTATCCAGTTGTTTGAGTCATCTCTCTATTAAGTTGTCTTGGGACAAAGTATTGGATGACAAGTTGTTTGAGGCATTTCTCTATTTGTTAGTAATACAGAAGCAGCCATGACAAACACATTTTGGTGCGATAATCTCTGTAGCAACATGTTACCTCTAGAGGGCAGTATTGGTCTTGCAATGGGAAAGAAGCAAACATTTTTATTATACCTTTATTTAACTAGGCAAGTCAGTTAAGAACAAATTCTTATTTACAATGACGGCCTAGGAACAGTGGGTTAACTGCCTTGTTCAGGGACAGAACGACAGATTTTTAAGAACAAATTCTTATTTACAATGACGGCCTAGGAACAGTGGGTTAACTGCCTTGTTCAGGGACAGAACGACAGATTTTTACCTTGTCAGCTCGGGGGATTCGATCTAGCAACCTTTCGGCCCAACGCTCTAACCATTATTGAAATTGCAAAGTGATGACCACATTAAAATCTAAAAGCTGGACAACCCCAACAATGTCTTTCTCTTCCACAGGATGGTGGCTGCAGTTGCCCAGGCGACGTGGCTAAAGCTTTCGGTATGCGGACCCCCTAACATTTACATTTAAGTCATTTAGCAGACGCTCTTATCCAGAGCGACTTACAAATTGGTGCATTCACCTTATGATATCCAGTGGAAAAACCACTTTACAATAGTGCATCTAAATCTTTTAAGGGGGGGGGGGGGGGGGGGGGGGGGTTAGAAGGATTACTTTATCCTATCCTAGGTATTCCTTAAAGAGGTGGGGTTTCAGGTGTCTCCGGAAGGTGGTGATTGACTCCGCTGTCCTGGCGTCGTGAGGGAGCTTGTTCCACCATTGGGGTGCCAGAGCAGCGAACAGTTTTGACTGGGCTGAGCGGGAACTGTGCTTCCTCAGAGGTAGGGGGGCCAGCAGGCCAGAGGTGGATGAACGCAGTGCCCTTGTTTGGGTGTAGGGCCTGATCAGAGCCTGAAGGTATGGAGGTGCCGTTCCCTTCACAGCTCCGTAGGCAATCACCATGGTCTTGTAGCGGATGCGAGCTTCAACTGGAAGCCAGTGGAGAGAGCGGAGGAGCGGGGTGACGTGAGAGAACTTGGGAAGGTTGAACACCAGACGGGCTGCGGCGTTCTGGATGAGTTGTAGGGGTTTAATGGCACAGGCAGGGAGCCCAGCCAACAGCGAGTTGCAGTAATCCAGACGGGAGATGACAAGTGCCTGGATTAGGACCTGCGCCGCTTCCTGTGTGAGGCAGGGTCGTACTCTGCGAATATTGTAGAGCATGAACCTACAGGATCGGGTCACCGCCTTGATGTTAGTGGAGAACGACAGGGTGTTGTCCAGGATCACGCCAAGGTTAACACATGTGTCAAAATCATTCCACCAGAGGGCCGAGTGTCCGCAGGTTTTCGCTCCTCCCTTGTACTTGATTGATGAATTAAGGTCACTGATTAGTAAGGAACTCCCCCCATCTGGTTGTCTAGGTCTTAATTGGAATGAAAAAACAAAAAACAGCAGACACTATCCAAACAGAAGCACCTGACTTCATAACTGCCGTTAGTACATTGAGCGTGAATAGTCGTTAGACTATATTAACAGCAGGGCCTTGTTCAACGAGGAGACAACATTTTGAACTACCTGATCTTGTCCATGGCTGGTTGCTGATTGGCTTCCATCCTCATCCACAGGTGCAGGGGCTGACTTTGTGATGATGGGGGGCATGCTGGCGGGACACGACCAGTGTCTGGGTGAGGTCGTCCAGAAGGATGGCAAGAAGGTCAAGCTGTTCTATGGGATGAGCTCCGACACCGCCATGAAGAAATACGTAGGGGGAGTGGCCGAGTACAGGTGAGACACAGTCACCTACCAACCACTATCAGTCAATATGGGCAAGAGCATGCTAAATGACCTGCTGAATGTTACTGTGAGGGGGCCTGCTAAATGACCTGCTGAATGTTACTGTGAGGGGGCCTGCTAAATGACCTGCTGAATGTTACTGTGAGGGGGCCTGCTAAATGACCTGCTGAATGTTACTGTGAGGGGGCCTGCTAATTGACCTGCTGAATGTTACTGTGAGGGGGCCTGCTAAATGACCTGTTGAATGTTACTGTGAGGGGGCCTGCTAAATGACCTGCTGAATGTTACTGTGAGGGGGCCCTAAATGACCTGCTAAATGACCTGCTGAATGTTACTGTGAGGGGGCCTGCTAAATGACCTGCTGAATGTTACTGTGAGGGGGCCTGCTAAATGACCTGTTGAATGTTACTGTGAGGGGGCCTGCTAAATGACCTGTTGAATGTTACTGTGAGGGGGCCTGCTAAATGACCTGTTGAATGTTACTGTGAGGGGGCCCTAAATGACCTGTTGAATGTTACTGTGAGGGGGCCTGCTAAATGACCTGTTGAATGTTACTGTGAGGGGGCCTGCTAAATGACCTGTTGAATGTTACTGTGAGGGGCCCTGCTAAATGACCTGCTGAATGTTACTGTGAGGGGGCCTGCTAAATGACCTGCTGAATGTTACTGTGAGGGGGCCTGCTAAATGACCTGCTGAATGTTACTGTGAGGGGGCCTGCTAAATGACCTGCTGAATGTTACTGTGAGGGGGCCTGCTAAATGACCTGTTGAATGTTACTGTGAGGGGGCCTGCTAAATGACCTGCTGAATGTTACTGTGAGGGGGCCTGCTAAATGACCTGCTGAATGTTACTGTGAGGGGGCCTGCTAAATGACCTGCTGAATGTTACTGTGAGGGGGCCTGCTAAATGACCTGTTGAATGTTACTGTGAGGGGGCCTGCTAAATGACCTGTTGGATGTAACTGTGAGGGGCCCTGCTAAATGACCTGCTGAATGTTACTGTGAGGGGGCCTGCTAAATGACCTGCTGAATGTAACTGTGAGGGGGCCTGCTAAATGACCTGCTGAATGTTACTGTGAGGGGGCCTGCTAAATGACCTGTTGAATGTTACTGTGAGGGGGCCTGCTAAATGACCTGTTGAATGTTACTGTGAGGGGGCCTGCTAAATGACCTGCTGAATGTTACTGTGAGGGGGCCCTAAATGACCTGCTAAATGACCTGCTGAATGTTACTGTGAGGGGGCCTGCTAAATGACCTGCTGAATGTTACTGTGAGGGGGCCCTAAATGACCTGTTGAATGTTACTGTGAGGGGGCCCTAAATGACCTGTTGAATGTTACTGTGAGGGGGCCTGCTAAATGACCTGTTGAATGTTACTGTGAGGGGCCCTGCTAAATGACCTGCTGAATGTTACTGTGAGGGGGCCTGCTAAATGACCTGCTGAATGTTACTGTGAGGGGGCCTGCTAAATGACCTGTTGAATGTTACTGTGAGGGGGCCTGCTAAATGACCTGTTGAATGTTACTGTGAGGGGGCCTGCTAAATGACCTGTTGAATGTTACTGTGAGGGGGCCTGCTAAATGACCTGTTGAATGTTACTGTGAGGGGCCCTGCTAAATGACCTGCTGAATGTTACTGTGAGGGGGCCTGCTAAATGACCTGCTGAATGTTACTGTGAGGGGGCCTGCTAAATGACCTGCTGAATGTTACTGTGAGGGGGCCTGCTAAATGACCTGCTGAATGTTACTGTGAGGGGGCCTGCTAAATGACCTGTTGAATGTTACTGTGAGGGGGCCTGCTAAATGACCTGCTGAATGTTACTGTGAGGGGGCCTGCTAAATGACCTGCTGAATGTTACTGTGAGGGGGCCTGCTAAATGACCTGCTGAATGTTACTGTGAGGGGGCCTGCTAAATGACCTGTTGAATGTTACTGTGAGGGGGCCTGCTAAATGACCTGTTGGATGTAACTGTGAGGGGCCCTGCTAAATGACCTGCTGAATGTTACTGTGAGGGGGCCTGCTAAATGACCTGCTGAATGTAACTGTGAGGGGGCCTGCTAAATGACCTGCTGAATGTTACTGTGAGGGGGCCTGCTAAATGACCTGTTGAATGTTACTGTGAGGGGGCCTGCTAAATGACCTGTTGAATGTTACTGTGAGGGGGCCTGCTAAATGACCTGCTGAATGTTACTGTGAGGGGGCCCTAAATGACCTGCTAAATGACCTGCTGAATGTTACTGTGAGGGGGCCTGCTAAATGACCTGCTGAATGTTACTGTGAGGGGGCCCTAAATGACCTGTTGAATGTTACTGTGAGGGGGCCCTAAATGACCTGTTGAATGTTACTGTGAGGGGGCCTGCTAAATGACCTGTTGAATGTTACTGTGAGGGGCCCTGCTAAATGACCTGCTGAATGTTACTGTGAGGGGGCCTGCTAAATGACCTGTTGAATGTTACTGTGAGGGGGCCTGCTAAATGACCTGTTGAATGTTACTGTGAGGGGCCCTGCTAAATGACCTGCTGAATGTTACTGTGAGGGGGCCTGCTAAATGACCTGCTGAATGTTACTGTGAGGGGGCCTGCTAAATGACCTGTTGAATGTTACTGTGAGGGGGCCTGCTAAATGACCTGCTGAATGTTACTGTGAGGGGGCCTGCTAAATGACCTGCTGAATGTTACTGTGAGGGGGCCCTAAATGACCTGTTGAATGTTACTGTGAGGGGGCCTGCTAAATGACCTGTTGAATGTTACTGTGAGGGGGCCCTAAATGACCTGTTGAATGTAACTGTGAGGGGGCAAATGGAGAATTAGTACTTAGAAGATTGAACTTGTTGATGTGAAGTTGCATGGTTTCTTTGTTTTGTTGTGTGTATAATACCCAGTGAAATACAGTTATTTTACCCACCTTTGTTATTCAAAATCTAACTGCTGCTACCAATGTGATGTAAAAGGCAAAGATGAAGTGTCTGAATAAAAATGATTTGTAATCATGATCAGTAACATCACCATGATGTTGCTTGAACATTGTCTCAGCGTTATCAGATATACTGAGTTGGTGCTGATGTTCTCCTCTCCCTCTGCAGGGCGTCAGAGGGTAGGACGGTGGAAGTTCCTTACAGAGGAGACGTAGAGAACACCATCAGAGATATCCTAGGGGGCCTCCGCTCCACCTGTACCTATGTAGGAGCTGCCAAACTGAAGGAGCTCAGTCGCAGAACCACCTTTATCAGAGTCACACAGCAGGCCAGCACCATGTTCCACTAATCACACACAAACAGGAAAACACACTCACCTACCGCCATCACTACAAATGTGTTTCTCTCTGGACCTCTGTTGTAACATTCTCTGCAGATTTGGTTATTATGTAAAATTGTGAGTAATATTATCAGAACATGATTTAAAACATTCAGTCTGCTCTGCAGAAATAAAATATGCAAGAGCCTGTTAGGTTTGCTTAAAACCTTACTCTCTGTCCATACTCCGTGGATATTACTTAGGTATTGCAATAACTGCATGCTGGCTTTGAGTGCTTTACATGGCGATTCCCTCTCTTGACTGATAATATTAAAGGTCCAATGCAGCCGTTTTTATCTCAATATCAAATAATTTCTGGGTAACAATGAAGTTCCTCACTGTGATTGTTTTCAATTAAAGTGATCAAAAAGAAACAAAATAGCTTCTTAGCATACATTTCTTTGCTAGGACTGTCTGGGAGTGGTCTGAGTAGGGAGGTGAAAACTGAAAACTAGCTGTTATTGGCAGACAGGTTTGTAACTCTCTTTCTTATTGGTTTATTAAGTAATTTACTGCCTGGTGATAGGCAGGCCAAAACTCTATGCCACCAAAACAGGTGGTCTTTTCAGGTGGTCTTTTCAAGCATATCTTACACCAAAAGGGCATTATCATAATTGTCACAATTTCACAGTATTATTCCTATCTCATAGTGTGTAAAAATATATAAAACACAGGAAAATCACATTTTTTTGATTGCACTTGGCCTTTAACTTTATGAAGCCATTGCTGAATGTAATGTTAGGATGTGTTGTACTTTATAGTAGCTCTTAATGTGTCTAACTAAATACGATCAGGCTTCAGCACAGTGAGAGGGTTAATACAGTGTGGTAGTGTCTGCTTTTCTCTGTTTTCTGTGTGACTGTGAAAGTGCTCTGGGTGTGGCGGAAAGAGAAAGGAAGCACCATCAGGACAGTGGAATGTCAGGAATGCTGGGTTAACTGACTGCGGGGCTGTGGACTCACTCACTGTACTACACTGCTGTTGGGTTAACTTACTACATCGCTGTATTACACTGCTGTTGGGTTAACTTACCACATCGCTGTATTACACTGCTGTTGGGTTAACTTACCACATCGCTGTACTACACTGCTGTTGGGTTAACTTACTACATCGCTGTATTACACTGCTGTTGGGTTAACTTACCACATCGCTGTATTACACTGCTGTTGGGTTAACTTACTACATCGCTGTATTACACTGCTGTTGGGTTAACTTACCACATCGCTGTACTACACTGCTGTTGGGTTAACTTACTACATCGCTGTACTACACTGCTGTTGGGTTAACTTACCACATCGCTGTATTACACTGCTGTTGGGTTAACTTACTACATCGCTGTACTACACTGCTGTTGGGTTAACTTACCACATCGCTGTATTACACTGCTGTTGGGTTAACTTACCACATCGCTGTATTACACTGCTGTTGGGTTAACTTACCACATCGCTGTATTACACTGCTGTTGGGTTAACTTACTACATCGCTGTATTACACTGCTGTTGGGTTAACTTACTACATCGCTGTACTACACTGCTGTTGGGTTAACTTACTACATCGCTGTATTACACTGCTGTTGGGTTAACTTACTACATCGCTGTATTACACTGCTGTTGGGTTAACTTACCACATCGCTGTATTACACTGCTGTTGGGTTAACTTACCACATCGCTGTATTACACTGCTGTTGGGTTAACTTACTACATCGCTGTATTACACTGCTGTTGGGTTAACTTACCACATCGCTGTACTACACTGCTGTTGGGTTAACTTACTACATCGCTGTATTACACTGCTGTTGGGTTAACTTACTACATCGCTGTATTACACTGCTGTTGGGTTAACTTACTACATCGCTGTACTACACTGCTGTTGGGTTAACTTACCACATCGCTGTATTACACTGCTGTTGGGTTAACTAACTACATCAGTATATTAATGTACTGGAACGTTCAAGGATTAAACATTACTGTAAAACAAACAAACATACTGTAGCCTTCCTGCTGTAATAGTAATGGAGTTCCCAAAAAGGATTTTAGAGTTCTTTGTCGTGAGTAAATGTGAACATATCTGGATTAAGATCTGTTGTGTTTGTTCAGCTGTTGAAACTGTGGAACACTGCATGCAGGTAATAAGCATTGATATGTGCAGTAGTCAATGTCTTCATTTTTCATATTGAGGATAATAGCCACAGAAGAATGTTGTTTGTGAGAGATTCAGACTCAGTTCAATTGCAAGCATGCACACGTGCACAGGGTCTCGATATGTATCCATACGAACACACTACTTACAATGCAAGCCCAAGACGTTGCTACATTCTAAGTAGTAGTCTATGCTAGTGGATATAGTGGAACACAGCCAGCCATGAATGGCGAATCTGGCCTGGTTGTAGTCAGCAGATGTAGTAACAGCCCTGATCTGTTTTCAGATCAGTCCTCTATACTGACACTAACTCAAATGAATGAGCCCAGGTCTAATGCATAATGATACTCCAGACAGCCACGTCCGTCCGTCCGCCCGCCCGCCAGTCAGCCAGCCCGCCAGTCAGCCAGCCTGCCTGCCTGCCTGCCCTGCCTGCCTGCCTGCCTGTCTGTCTGTCTGTCTGTCTGTCTGTCTGTCTGTCTGCCTGTTTACACCCACAGCCCATTAACGAGGTACTTTACAGTACACCGTGTGCCTATGACTCACTGGAAGAACAGATCTGTACACGCACAGAGCACATGCAGTGAGTAGATGTGTAGATATTTGCCTGTGCGTATGTGTGTGACGGGTGGATCTGTGTGTGTGTGTGTGTGTGTGTGTGCCTGTGTCGTGTAAGTGTGTGTGTGTTTGTGTGCGTATGTGTGTGCCTGGCGCATGGGTGTGTGTGTGTTAGTAGAATTACAATGAGTCAGCCAAGGTTACACAGTTTGAATGTGAAATGGAAGGCCCTCTTTTGATGAGAAACATCTCGCGACGTGTTTGCTGGATGTAGAGGATAATGGTAATTACATGTTTGCTGGCAGTAAAGCGCTATTTCCACATAACCTCTGCAGACAAAACAAGATGAGTTGTCTACTGTATTGTAGATTCCTCTCATAGTTACTGAAGAATGCATCTGGAAATGAGTGCCACAGAATTAGTTTTGGCTAGCAAACACGCTAAATGCTAACGGTAATCAAAAGGCCGGAACTTGCATTGGCACTGTTATTTTATTAGTTTGTGTATACTGAAACAATACACTGGAACTGGTATACAGACATTTTATTTTTTAACAAATTTGTTCACAAATATTGTTTTATTATTCGTAATAATAATGAAATTAATTCTAACTAGAAAACCTGCAAGCACCATCAAAGAAAATAACCATAAAATCCAAGAAACTTGAGACTGAGTGTATCCTACAAATAGACACACCACAATTAGAAAATAGAATTTCAATTGTAACCTTTTTTAAATTAATATTTTTTTTTAATATAAAAAGCTAGTGCAAGTACAATATTTTACACAAATTACAGAGTATGCACGCATATGGTAACAAAACAAAAGAAGAAAGGTTTTCTCTTTTCCCCGATACCAGCTCCTAACTATCTAAAGCCTGTACGCACTTTGTGTGGTTTCATATTTTACTGAGTAAGGTACAAACCATTTTCCCCTCTCCAAAGACCTCCACTTGATACAGGCCAGAATCGTCCGTGTACACATCATGGACATACAATACCTAGATTTGGCTCAACATACTTTCACATTGACACTTTCTAACATGGCTCCTGCAATATTTCACATACAATTTACAATATTCTCAAAAAAATACCTTGATTTAAACATATTATCATTGGGGCCCTGAGTTTCTCCTGAATAAGTGATCTGACCAGAGTTTTTCCTTTTCAAAGTCACATGGTCAGGGAAAACTCAAACCCCTAGTCATCTTGTCTGACTCTTCCTATATGCAATATAAACATATAGTTCACATATACAGCACCAGTAAAAGGTTTGGACATACCTACTCATTCAAGGGTTTTTCTTTATTTGTACTATTTTCTACATTGTAGAATAATAGTTAAGACATCAAAACTATGAAATAACACATATGGAATCATGTTGTAACCAAAAAAGTGTTAAACAAATCCAAATATATTTTATATTTGATTCTTCATAGTAGCCACCCTTTGCCTTGATGACAGTTTTGCACACTCTTCACATAGAAAATAGTAAACAGAAAGAAAAACCCTTCAATGAGTAGGTGTGTCCAAACTTTTGACTGGTACTGTAGGTCCAACCATTATTATCACACTGTGGCCAATCTAGAGTTTCTTCATCTATGCCTTTTTCTGCCCAGTATCAAGTGAGAAGAAACTTAAAAACATCCTCGTCCTCCCCAATGGAGGAATTAATCTCATTACGACAACATCCTCAACACCTGTATACTAGGCCCTGGGACTAGAGCTCTGTCCAACATCCCCACTAGCACACTATTTAGAATGAAGCAAAGTATTGGGCATGTATCTTTAGTGGTATGCTAGTATTGACATGGGAACAAAGCCTAGCTACTACTGCAATGTCTTAACATACATTAGACCACTCCTTCCATTGGAATGACCTCTGTGGCTTCTTCCTAGCCCAAAGGCCAGCAGATGGAGACATTGAGTCATTTTCATCTTACCGTCCAAACGCATTGTATACAGCCGGCAATAAATGGCTATCCTTCGTTGACCGGTTCGTACCTGAAACATTCTCAATTCAGGCTGCAGAGGCTTTGGTATCCTCTTTAACTTTATTTAATGGCGGGAAAAAGGGGGGAAATATGCATACCATTTTCAACCACAATGCTTGAGTGGCTAAATGCTAATCCCGGATGTTGTGTCGTGTTCAGCCAATCAAGTTGAAACTATCAAAACAGGGTGCTGCATTAGCAGCATCGCATTAGTGGAAACCAAGACTGTTTTCAGGGCAGACCTGGTTGTAGCTAGATGTGTTTGAATCGAGTCAGGGACAATTTTTCCATTTTAGCTAACCCTAACCCTTTTCCTAACCTTAACTTAATTACCCTAACCTGCTACGTTAATTCTCCTAACCTGCTGCATATGTTCTCCTAACCTGCTATGAAAAGTCACTTCTGCTAGTCAAAACCGGCAGACCCGCCCTGAGAACAGAGTTGGTTTCCACTAATGCGATAAAGTGCTGCGTTAGGTTGGGGGGGCTGCTTCCTGCAACCTGATTGGCTGAACGTGATACACAACATCCGGGACTAGTGTTTAGTCACTCTAGTGGTGTAAAATGGTCAGCATATTTCCCCCTTCTTTTTCTGCCTTTCACCTAATAAAGTTAAAGAGGAAACCGAAGCCTCTGCAGCCTGAATGGAGAATGTTTTAGGTACGAACCAGTCCACGAGGGATACTAATGTATTGTCGGCTGCATACAATGCGTTTGGACAGTAAGATGTTGCCATCTGCCGGCCTTCTTCCCGTATCCTCGTACAATACATTCTGTTTACCTGTTTTGATTCGATCAACAAAATTAACTGGGGGAAAATACACATGAAAAACAACCACAACAGCAAAAAGAACCAGGAAGTTGTAAATGCGTGCGTAACAAGTTGTAATGAACACCCATTGTTTTCTCTCCCCCTCAACACCAGTTAAGAGATGACACTGTCCAACAGGGCAGTAGTAGGGAGTAGTGTGGTGTCATGTCACTAGGCAGACACTAGGGGTAGCTCCTGTTTCTACCATTCCAGAACTCACTGATACAAACTCACCTCTTTGTTTTTATTTTAGCCCCTTTTATCAAACATTGTCAGTTAGGTTGAGGAGTGGGGACATAGGGGCTTTGTATTTTTGTGTGAAATATTATATTACAGAAGTACAATATCTTGTAGAGCATTCATTGGCAGCATTTAAAAAAATCATAGGACATTTATTTGCCTACTTCTTTAAGATATTTCAAGTCTTCTTTTCTTATTTTCTTAAGAGGTGTGTTCTTACAGATCTCAAATACATACACTGACAGTTTGGATTGCTATAGAGGTCTGTGACAGACACAGGTTGGTGGTGATGGAGTACATCATCTATATAACATGAGTTGGTTGTTGGTTGGTTCTGATTGGCTCCGTCTCTCATCATGTCCAAGTTTGTCTTTGCCTGCCTTGCCAGTCCTTGTGTTGTGTCTCAGCTCTCTGTGTGACTTGCAGCCTGCAATGCGGATGCCACTCTCCGCTTACATCTCCACATATGTCCAGTTTGACCAGCAGCCAACCAAAGGTCGACGGAGAGAGTCCAACTCCCAGACATGTCTTTAGCCACAAGGCTGTGTGTTCTGACCAGTAGACAACATTTACTGGACCTCAGCTGACAGAAGACCCTTTTCTGGGCTTCAGAGTGTGTAGGGGTCGAAGGTGAGAAGTCAGAGAGCACAGAACAGGCCGTATCTCTGAGTGAGTGTCTGTCAGCTGGTCGTTATAGATAGAGTGGGATAAAGATAGATGTGCTGAATGATGGCCCTTCACTGCAGGACCAGGACAACCGATGCCTCCTCACTAAACGTCCACTCTAAGAGCACATAGCCATCTCCAGCATATAGCAGTACAATAAGAATCCTAATCAAAATAATCCATACAATAAATTATATTTATATATTTCTTATATAAAT
>NC_138317.1:27680000-27695000 GCF_965601325.2 Salmo salar
TGCACCCACTCCTAACACTAACCATTAGCCGGATGAACTAAACATTTGAACCTAGAGCAGTAGTTAGAAGCAACTTCTACATACTTCTAGTTCTCTGCCACATCTTCTACCACCTAAACACACCTGAAAATCACGGCCAATCAGAGAGCTCAACAGGTGTACCTGCTGGTGGCCCCGCCCCCGGCTCCACAATGTCTCTCAACCAAACACGCAACAAGTGGGCGGGACTTGGACATGCCACAGGTGTGGTCCAATGAGGAGCAGAGCAGAGAACATTGGAGACAATCATCATGGATCACACTTGTTAAATAACTGCTACAATTCAGTAAAATGGGGTTTCAGTTCTGTGTGTGTGCAACCTAGCTGAAAACAATGTTGTGTCTGAAATGGCATCCTATTCCCTATATAGTGCACTACTTTTGGCCAGCGCACTGTATAGAGAAAAGTATATTTTGAACACAGTCAAAAAGTACTGTCACCCAACTGACTACCTCTCCAGATGTGCAAATTGCAAGATTCTCTTAAGTAGAACTCCAAAAACAGAAACACTGGACATTTTACATTGGATATATCATATTAAGTTATATGATATTTCTATACACATATGCAAACACACGTACACACACACACACCAACAAACACACACCGCACAGAGCACTGAGACTAACTATCATCTTCGTCTGCTACTCAAATATCTTGGCTTCTCTATATCATCAAGGGGAAATATCTATGCCACAAAAGTATTTGTATACATACTAAACGTATATCACCAAGTATGAAATACATACAATCCTCTCCTTTAGGAGAGTGCCTGTCTGTGTGGGTACTGTATTCCGTGTGTGTGTCCGTGTGAGTGTGTGTCCGTGTGAGTGTGTGTGCACTAACACATACCTGCATTCATGCACACTTGCATACATACATTATGTATATGACGCCCTTCAGAAATTCTGTGGCCAGAGCGTCTATAACTGTCTCTCAATCTCGTCCACAACATACCTGGACATTCCCACAACTATTCCCATTCTTTACCCATTCTTCTTTTGGATTTCATTGACTTTTGATATCCTTGACAAGGCAATTATGTGTCGAAAAGTACATTTTTTGACCACACGCATATTTTGAAAAGCATGTTTTGATTTGAGTAAAGTGCCTCAACAAAAAGCATCCTTCTATATTCCTCTTCCCTCTTTCCCTCCCTCTCCTAACTGGCACTCACTCCATCACACATCACATTCATCCCTTTCAAAGGTAATGTGACCCCAAGACACCAAGTCATCATCATGACCCCCTTCATCGTTCAAAAGTGCTGCTGCCACAGAGTTCTACTTCTTCCTTAAGTCAAAATAACAAAAACATACAGTACTGTGTTAATGAAGAGATCAAGAATAATAATAATAATAATAATAGTTGTGTTATCAGTTGGTGAGTGTGACAGGTGTGCAAATGAAAGTGCTTCAACACAACATCCTGTCCCTCTCCTCTCTAAAGACTCAACACTGACTTTCTGACAGAGTCCCAAATGGTAACCTATTCCCTACCTAGTGCACTACTTTTGACCCGGGCCCATAGAGATAGGGCCTTGGTCAAAAGCAGTGCACTATATTGAAATAGGGTGCCATTTGGAACAAAACCTCTTTCTTTCAGCCTCTCTCTCCATAAGAATACAAATAAAAAGGTTGCACCAAGTAAAAGGATGGAGTATAATCATCTTCCTATTTTCATAGTTCATTTCAACCCAGTGTGATTGCAAATGTATGCATTGTTAGGGTATAAAGGAATAACATAGACATTTAACTTAACCACCTTGGTTCAAACTATACGAACATACATGTGACCCTGATCTCAAAGTTCTAGACAATCATCAAATATATCATTATCAACTCACTGGACAAGATAGGATGAAAGGTCAAAATTGACAAGCAAAACTAAATTAAAAAGTTAAAATAAAAATGTTTCAAAAACAAAAAGAATAACATAAAGACATCAGTGTCAGCAAAACATAACAAAGGAAGGAAGAGTTCCCTCTTTCTAGAGGCACACTGGCGCTGCTCGATGACCTCACCTGGCTGGACTGGCCTGCTGGATGACATCACCTAGCTAAGTGGTCTAGATGGATGAGTGTCGAGGCTTCCGGTGACCCCTTGTTTAGGATTAGATGTGTAGTCAGGAGGGTTTAAAATGGTTACAGACGCTTTTTGAACTGTCTTATCTAAAGACGTCTTGAGTCACTTGGGATAAATGACATCATATCAACTCAGTCTGCCACCATGGCCACTGGGTGGCGTCGAGAGTGATTAAGTCCAGACTTCCTGAACACTCTCGTCAGTAGTGCCTGTATCAGGAAGTGACATCACAAAGGAAGTGACATCACTCACGGGTCTACATTACACCCGTTTAGTCATGCCCCTAGCCGCTATTGGAAAGCTAACTACATGTTTTATTCATTTTATTTATTTGTCCACCTGCAGCCATCACATGACCAGAGAGGTATCACGCAGTGCTCTTGTGTGCCACAAAACCACCAATAAAACATCTACAAAACTTCACAAAACCTCTCGTCCAGAGATTTGTGGAAAAAACCCCAAAACAATTGCCGGTTGCTTGTTTACGTAATACCGAACGCATCTATTACAATGTTATTACCAACTTAATGTAAGGTGATAACATGTAAGTACTGGGTAAAATGTTGCCTACAGTACAGAAATCTGGGTAGAAAATAAAAACAAGAAAAAAATCTAAAACGAACATTTTATGTGGGCTTTCTTCCTTTCTTTTTGTTTTTTGAATCTCCATCCAATCCCATATTTCAATTAACAGTCTTGTTTTAATCTCCATCCAATCCCATATTTCAATTAACAGTCTTGTTTTAATCTCCTGACTTCACTACTTGCCTATATTTGACCTGCCTTCGATGCTGATCTTTACCTCCTGAGTGATAAAGGAAGGTTTGGGCAGAGTCAACGGGGGCTCCTTCTCGCTCCTCTCCACCTTACGGCCCTCGGGGGCCGACCATCTCCTCTTGCGGCTCACCGGCTTGGCGGCACCACCACTGGATTCTGAATCTCCAGGCTGGCCTCCTTTCGAGTTGGCCTCTCCCCCGGCGCCGAACCTCAGTTCCCCATTCTCTGAGGCGATCTGAACACCTCCACCTGCTCCAACCACTACTCTCCCACATCCACTCCTGGAGCCTCTCTGGCCCACCCCGTTCTCCTGCTCCCCGTGCCTGGCTGACCTGGAGGATTTGAGGGGGCCGTGGATAGAGCCCATATTGCAGCTGGTAGTGATCTCAATAGCCTGGTTCTGGGTCTGCTGCGTCTTCTTCAGGGAGCCGTTCCTCAAGTTCTTCAGGGTGAGGGAGATGCAGACGTCCCCCACTGAGAGCTTGGTGCAGGGTAGTTCTAACAGCAGAGTCGTCCGGTCCGGGCAGCACGATGACCAGCCTTGGCCGAATACGAAGAAGGGATATTCCACCAGCACCTCCACACTCACCTGGAGGAGAGACGGGACGAGAGAATGAGAGATTGAGAGAGAGAACAGACAGGAGAAAAACAAGTTAAACATCAGACATCATATACATGAACTCAGAGAAGAAACTACCTCAAAAGAAAAAATCTGAAAAGCACAGAAGACGAGAAGAGAGAAAAGAGATAAGAATGAAAGTCTTTGATACAGTAATGCTCTGAGGCTGACCATGTTTCAGAGACAGAGAATGGGGTGAGATAGAAAGAAGCTGGTTTGAGGGGTTGGCTGAACCGGAGAACAAGGAGACATGGAGATATGGATGGAGATAGGTGTCCTATGTAATAGACAGTAGAGAGAGGAGATGGTTTTAGAAGTGTTCTGAGAAGTTTTCCCACCAGAGGCTATGAGGCATGTAGGCTCCTCATAGGTGACAAACAAGAGGGAAACTGACACCATAATAGTCTATGGAGTAAATGTGATGTAAATACTATGATTGCCAAGTGTTCTTGATGTAACATTTCATGTCATTCTAAGCATGGACATTAAGGACCCTGTCTGTCCCTTACCTGTGATTATCAATGTTATCAATGTTACTATTGTTGAGCATGCTTAGTGTTTGTTTGGACAATTTTATGCCTTCATAAGTACGGGTTGTCCTACCTGAGCGCGGTGCTCGCCCACAGAGAACTGTACGATGGCGAAGTTGGACGTGTGGCTGCCGTCGATGCGTTCCACAGTGGACGAGTCTATCTTCAGCTCGCTGCTGATCTCAGCGCTCTGGATGAAGTCCTCCGTCTTCAGGTCCTCCACGCGCTTCAGCTCCCCGTCCGCCAGCTGGATGATAGAGCCCTTGATGAAGTAGGGAGGCAGCGACGGGGCCGAGGAGGGGGCTGAGGAGGGGGCCGTGGGAGCTGGGACCACGGGGAGGTGTAGCTGGGCCTGGACCACAGTGCCTCCAACCCCGGCAGTGTGGGAGAGAGGGGGATAGGGCGCCGGGACCTCGAATAGATGCTCATCTTTAGGGTTGGGGTTAGGGTTGGTAGTGTTGGTGATGTAAGTGTGGGGTAGCGTGGTGGGGAAGGACTGTGGTTGGGTTGTAGTGGCTATGTGGGCAGCATGGCCAGCCTCCAGGCTGGTGACCCCGGCCCCACTGACGGGGATGATGATAGGTTGAGACCCTGGGGCCCCTGGGATGAGCAGGTGCTGGGGCAGACTGGTGTGGTACCGCTGCCCTCCTGCACTCCCAGCCAGGTAGCCGATGATGGGCTGCCCGCCGGGGCCAGCCTGGTAGAAGTTGGTGTTGGTGGAGAGTTGGCCCAGGGAGAGGGGCGAAGCATCGCTGGCGCTGTGTGTGGTCTGGATGACTGTGTGGGTGTGAGGGGACAGGGAGCTGACAGCCTTCAGACTCTCCACACTGAGCGGAGGGGGGAAGGTGAACGTGGAGGAGGTGGAGGAGGAGGAGGGGGTGCAGGACACAGGTTTACCCAGGAGGAGGCTGCATTTCTCTGTGTGCGAGACGGAGGATGGCGGTAGTTTGTCAGGGCTGTGGTGGTCTGGTCCTCCGCGGCTGTTGGGCACTAGCATTAGAGAGGTCCGTAGCCCTGATGCATCATGGGAGGTGTAGGCCTCATAGTGATGCTGCGCGCTCTGCTGCTGGTGGAGTTGGTGGTACTGAGAGGAAGAGGAGGAAGAAGAGGAGGGGGTTCCTTTGCTTTCCTTTCTCTCATAGCGCCCCCTCTGATCGCCGTTGTGCAACTCCCTGGGCCGGCCCTCCTCTCTCTTAGTCAGGGGCCCCTCAGGGCCGGGGCCTGTGTACTGGACCAGCACCTGGGAGCCCCCGCTGAGGGCCAGTGTGTGGTGGGGGTGGGAGTGCAGGTGGAGTGGCAGGTGGTGGGTTCCACCGTGGGGCGAGGGAGCACTCTGGGGGGCCACGCTCAGAGAGGAACCAGAGATCTGGGACTGGGAGGTGATGGTGGTGTTGGGGTAGGGGTCAGGGTGGGAACGTTGGGATGTGGAGGTGGGTGGAGGGGGAGAGAGGAGCTGGGAGGAGATGTAGCCAGCATAGGGGCCTGTGTAAGGGGAACTGATGAACTGGAGGTTGGGGGGCAGCTGGGTGTACTGGATCGTCCCCCCTGGTTGGGACAAAGCAGAGGTGTACATGGCAGGGAGGGATGTGGTCACCACTCTGGACTGATGTGATGAAGAGGAGGAGGAGGAGATGGAACAGATCGAGGAAGGGACCAGGAAGTCTGTGTGTGTGGTGATGGTGGAGCATAGCGGTTTGTACTGTGGCCCGTCAGACTCACTGGGAGTGCCGATACGCTGCCCACCTCTACTGCCATCGAGGCCACCTCTGCCACTGTCTCTATCGTGCCCACTGTTGTGCCCGCTGGCTACACTGGCCAGCCATGCCAGGTTCTCTCCACGCTGGCTCTCACTGGCAGGCGCCATCACCAGGGGCCTCTCGTCCACAGTGCTGGCTGGGAAATCTCTCTTCTTGGGGGGCAGACACTCGTTGCTGCGCTCCTGGTTGGACTTCATACTGTTATCTTTTCTCTCTCAACTTCCTGTTACATACACTAGCCTTGGCTCGTCTCTCTCACACTATCACTTTAGAACTCTCTTTCTGTTCCTATCTCGGTCTCTCCCTCGTTCACTCTCTATTTCACTCCTGTCTTTGGCTGTCTCCCTCACTCTCTCTCTGTCTCTTGGCTTTTCCTCGTTGACAGAATAGGCCCTCCTGCTGGTTGTGTGGGTGGCTGGGGTCAGCGGACTGGGAGGTTGGAGGGGGTAAGTTACAGGGGGTAGGGAGTAGGGTGGAGGGAGTAGAGAGGGACAGAGGGGGTCTGTCCTGTCCTGTAGCTCAGCGTCTGTCGGACGCCTGGCTCTGGCTCAGCGAGAAGCAGAGAGGGGCACACCTGCTGTTGCCGTGGGAGCAGCGAGAGTCACACCTGCCGTTTCCGTGGAAAGAGGAAGAGAGCCGTCCGTCAACTTCATGCGGAATCATTTCCCTCTGAGAGCTAGCCTCCTGGATGGCAGCAGGAACCTGGGGAACAAGAAGAACACACATTAGGCTCTCCAACACACACACACACACACACATTAGAAACTGAACACACACACGCACATACAAATCAAAGCAAATTGTATTTGTCACATGCGCCGAATACAACAGGTATAGATAGACCTTACTTACAAGCCCTTAACCAACAATGCAGTTCAAGAAATAGAGTTAAGAAAATATTTACTAAATAAACTGAAGTAAAAAAATGTATAAAAAGTAACACAATAAATTAACAATAACGAGGCTATATACAGGGGGTACTGGTAACGAGTCAATGTGCGGGGGTACAGGTTAGTCGAGGTAATTTATACATGTAGGTAGCGGTAAAGTGACTATGCATAGATAATAAACAGCGAGAAGCAGCAGTTTAGAAACAAAAGGGGTGAGGGGGTGTCAATGTAAATAGTCTGGGTGGCCATTTGATTAATTGTTCAGCAGTGTTATGGCTTGGGGGTAGAAGCTGCCAAGGAGCCTTTTGGACCTAGACTTAGCGCTGTGGTGGTCTGGTCCTCCGCGGTTGTTGGGCACTAGCATTAAAGAGGTCCGTAGCACTGATGCATCATGGGAGGTGTAGGCCTCATAGTGATTCTGCACGCTCTGTTGCTGGTGGAGTTAGTGGTACTGAGAGGAAGAGTACTGATATGACAGTTTTTAATGTACCATTGGTAGGATAGTCTTGAATGGAGCTCATCCAGTTTATTCTCCAGTGATTGCATGTTGGCCAATAGAACGGATGGTAGAGGCGGGTTACCCACTCGCTGACAAATTCTCCCAAGGCACCCCGATCTCCTCTCCCTGTCTGTCTTTTCTTCACACGAATGACAGGGATTTGGACCTGGTCTCAGAGTAACAGTAAATCCTTTGCGTTGGACTCATTAAATAAATGTTTTTCGTCCAGTTCGAGGTGAGTAATTGCTGTTCTGATATCAAGAAGCTCTTCTCGGGCATAAGAGACAGCAGCAGAAACATTATGTCAAAATAAGTCACAAACGGTGCAAAAAAACACACAAAATTGCAAAGTTGGTTAGGAGCCCAAAAACAGCAGCCATTATTCTCTCATCCCCTCCGGCACCATACACAAACACAATAGAATGGCCCTCCACAATGGAAGAGAATACAAACTACACTGGTAGAGAATACTAACACTGGAAGAGAATACTAACAACACTGGATGAGAATATTGACAACACTGGAAGAGAATACTGAGCACACTGGAAGAGAATATTAACGACACTGGAAGAGAATACAAACCACAATGGAAAAAGAACACTAACCACACTGGAAGAGAATACTAACCACACTGGAAGAGAATATTAACGACACCGGAAGAGAATACAAACCACAATGGAAAAAGAACACTAACCACACTGGAAGAGAATACTAACCACACTGGAAGAGAATACTACAAACACTGGAAGAGAATACTAACAACACTGGATGAGAGTATTAACACCACTGGAAGAGAAAACTAACAACAATGGAAGAGAATACAAACCACACTGGAAGGGAATACTAACGATAATGGAAGAAAATACTAACCACACTGCAAGAGAACACTAACCCCACTGGAAAAGAATACTAACCACACTGGAAGAGAATTCTAATCACACTGGAAAAGAATACTAACCACACTGGAAGAGAATACTAACCACACTGGAAGAGAATACTAACCACACCGGAAGAGAACACTGACCACACTGGAACGGAACACTGACCACACTGAAAGATAATACTGACCACACTCGAAGAGAATATTAACAAAATTGGAAGAGAACACTAACAACACTGGAAGTGAACACTAACCACACTGGAAGAGAATACTGAACACACCGGAAAGGAATACTAACAACACTGGAAGATAATAACGACCACACTGGAAGAGAATATTAACCACACTGGAAGAGAATACTGAGCACACTGGAAGAGAATACTAACCACACTGGAAGACAATACTGATCACACTGAAAGAGAATATTAACAACACTGGAAGAGAATACTAACCCCAATCACCACACTGGAAGAGAATACTAACAACACTGGAAGAGAATACTACCACAGTGGAAAAAGAAAACTAATCACACTGGAATAGAATACTAACCACACTGGAAGAGAAAACTAACCACACTGGAAGATGATACTGACCACATTGGAAGAGAAAACTAACCACACTGGAAGAAAAAACTAACCACACCGGAAGAGAATATTAACAACACTGGAAGAGAATATTAACCACACTCTAAGAGAATACTAACCACACTCTAAGAGAATACTGAACACACCGGAAAGGAATACTAACCACACTGGAATATAATACTGACCATACTGGAAGAGAATATTAACCACACTGGAAGAGAATACTAACCCAAATAACCTCACTGGAAGAGAATACTGACCACACCGGATAAGAATACTAACCACACTGGAAGAGAATACTAACAACAATGGAAGATGATACTAACGACACTGGAAGAGAATACTAACCACACCGGAAGACAATACTAACCACACTGGAAGAGAATACTAACCACAATGGAAGAGAATACTTACCACACCAGAAGAAAAAACAAACCACACTGGAAAAGAATACTAACCACACCGGAAGACAATACTAACCACACTGGAAGAGAATACTAACCACACCGGAAGACAATACTAACCACACTGGAAGTGGTGTGGGGGCTGTGTTTTGGCAAAGTGGGTGGGGTTATATCCTGCCTGTTTGGCCCTGTCTGGGGGTTTCATCGGATGGGGCCACAGTGTCTCCTGACCCCTCCTGTCTCAGCCTCCAGTATTTATGCTGCAGTAGTTTATGTGCCGGGGAGCTAGGGTCAGTCTGTTACATCTGGAGTATTTCTCTTGTCTTATCCGGTGTCCTGTGTGAATTTAAATATGCTCTCTCTAATCTCTCTCTCTTTCTCTCTTTCTCTTTCTTTCTTTCTCTCTCTCAGAGGACCTGAGCCCTAGGACCATGCCTCAGGACTACCTGGCATGATGACTCCTTGCTGTCCCCAGTGTACCTGGCCGTGCTGCTGCTCCAGTTTCAACTGTTCTGCCTGCGGTTATGGAACCCTGACCTGTTCACCGGACATGCAACCTGTCCCAGACCTGCTGTCCCAGACCTGCTGGAACCCTGACCTGTTCACCGGACGTGCTACCTGTTCCAGACCTGCTGTTTTCAACTCTCTAGAGACAGCAGGAGCGGTAGAGATACTCTCAAAGATCGGCTATGAAAAAGCCAACGACACTTACTCTTGAGTTGCTGACTTGTTGCACCCTCGACAACTACTATGATTATTATTATTTGACCATGCTGGTCATTTATGAACATTTGAACATCTTGGCCATGTGCTGTTATAATCTCCACCCGGCACAGCCAGAAGAGGACTGGCCACCCCTCATAGGCTGGTTCCTCTCTAGGTTTCTTCCTAGGTTTTGGCCTTTCTAGGGAGTTTTTCCTAGCCACCGTGCTTCTACACCTGCATTGCTTGCTGTTTGGGGTTTTAGGCTGGGTTTCTGTACAGCACTTTGAGATATCAGCTGATGTAAGAAGGGCTATATAAATACATTTGATTTGATTTGATTTGACTGGAAGTGAATACTAACCACAATGGAAGAGAATACTAACCACACTGGAAGAGAATACTAACCCCAATAACCACACTGGAAGAGAATACTGACCAAACTGGAAGAGAATACTGACCAAACTGGAAGAGAATACTAACCACACTGGAAGAGAATAATAACCACAATAGAAGAGAATACTAACCCAAATAACCACACTGGAAGTGAATACCGACCATACTGGAAGAGAATACTAACCACACAGGAAGAGAATACTGTACACACCGGAAGAGAATACTAACCACACTGGAAGAGAATACTAACCACACTGGAAGAGAAAACTGAATACACCGGAAAGGAATACTGACCACACTGGAAGAGAATATTAACAACACAGGAAGAGAATATTAACCACACTGGAAGAGAATACTGACAACACTGGAAAAGAAAACTAACCACACTGTCACGACTTCCGCCGAAGTCGGTCCCTCTCCTTGTTCGGGCGGCATTCGGCGTCGCCGGTCTTCTAGCCATCGATGATTCACCTTTCATTTTCCATTGGTTTTGTCTTTGTTTTCTACACACCTAGTTTTCACCCGTGCGTAGTATTTACCGTTTGTATTTGGTCACGTGTATTTGTTACCTTGTGCCTTGATTTATGAGTAAAGTACATTGCTCACTCATTTTTGCTCTCCTGCGCCTGACTTCATGCTCCAGCTACACTCACCTTCTGGAGAATACAAACCACACTGGAAAAGAAAAAGAAACCACACTGGAAGAAAAAGCTAACCACAGTGGAAGAGGATACTAACCACACTGGAAGACAATACTAACCATACTGGAAGAGAATAATAACCACAATGGAAGAGAATACAAACCAAACTGGAAAATAATATTAACCCCAAAAAACCACAACGGAAGAGTATACTGACCACACTGGAAGAGGATACTAACCACAATGGAAGAGAAAACTAACCCCAATAACCACACTGGAAGAGAATACTAACCACACTGGAAGAGGATACTAACCACAATGGAAGAGAAAACTAACCCCAATAACCACACTGGAAGAGAAAACTAACCACACTGGAAGAGGATACTAACCACAATGGAAGAGAATACTAACCCAAATAACCACACTGGAAGTGTACACTGACCACACTGGAAGAGAATACTGTACACACCGGAAGAGAATACTAACCACACTGGAAGACATTACTAACCACACTGGAAGAGAAAACTGTACACACTGGAAGAGAAAACTGAATACACCGGAAAGGAATACTGACCACACTGGAAGAGAATATTAACAACACAGGAAGAGAATATTAACCACACTGGAAGAGAATACTGACCATACTGGAAGATAATATTAACAACAAAGGAAGAGAATATTAACCACACTAGAAGAGAATACTAACCACAATGGAAGACAAAACTTACCCAAATAACCACACTGGAAGTGAATACTGACCATACTGGAAGAGAATACTAACCACACTGAAAGAGAAAACTGAATACACATGAAAGGAATACTGACCACACTGGAAGAGAATATTAACAACACAGGAAGAGAATATTAACCACACTGGAAGAGAATACTGACCATACTGGAAGATAATATTAACAACAAAGGAAGAGAATATTAACCACACTGGAAGAGAATACTAAATACACTGGTATAGAATTCTAAAAACACTAGAAAAGAATACTAACCACACCGTAAGAGAAAACTAAACACAATGGAAAAGAAAACAAATGACACTGGAAGAGAATAGTAACCACACCGGAAGAGAATACTAACCACACTGGAAGAGAATACTAACCACACTGGAAGAGAATACTAACCACACTGGAAGAAAATACTAACCACAATGGAAAAGAAAACTAACAGCACTGGAAGAGAATAGTAACCACACTGGAAGAGAATACTAACCACACTGGAAGAGAATACTAACCACACTGGAAGAGAATACTAACCACACTGGAAGAGAAAACTTACCCCAATAACCACACTGGAAGAGAATACTAACGACACTGGAAGAGAATACTAAAAACACTAGAAAAAGAATACTAATCACACAGGAAGAGAATACGACCCACACTGGAAGAGAATACTAACCACACTGGAAGAGAATACTAACCACACTGGAAGAGAATACTAATCACACAGGAAGAGAATACGACCCACACTGGAAGAGAATACGAACCACACTGGAAGAGAATACTAACCCCGTTGGAAAAGAATACTAAACACACTGGAATAGAATACTGACCACACTGGAAGAGAAAACTAACCATACTGGAAGAGAATACTGACCCCAATAACCACACTGGAAGAGAACACTGACAAAACTGGAAGAGAATACTAACAACACTGTAAGAGAATAGTAACAACACTGGAAGACAATACAAACCACATTGGAAGAGAATACTAACAACACTGGAAGACAATACTAACCACACAGGAAAATAATAGTAACCACAATGGAAGAGAATACTGACCCCAATAACTACACTGGAAGAGAATACTGACCAAACTGGAAGAGAATACTAACCACACTGGAAGAGAATATTAACCAAATTGGAAGAGAATGCTGACCCCAATAACCACACTGGAAGAGAACACTGACCACACTGGAAGAGAATACTAACCACACTGGAAGAGAATATTAACCAAATTGGAAGAGAATGCTGACCCCAATAACCACACTGGAAGAGAACACTGACCACACTGGAAGACAATACTAACCACAATTAAAGAGAATACAGACCACACTGGAAGAGAACACTAACAAAACTGGAAGAGAAAATGAAGCACACTGGAAAAGAATACTAACAACACTGGAAGAGAATACTTACCACAATGGAAGAGAATACTTTCCCCAATAACCACACTGGAAGAGAATACTGACCAAACTGGAAGAGAATACAAACCACACTGGAAGAGAAAAAAGACCACACTGGAAGACGATACTAACCACAATGGAAAAGAATAATAACGCCACTGGAAGAGGATAGCAACCAAACTGGAAGAGAATATTAACAGCACTGGAAGAGAATACTGACCAAACTGGAAGAGAATAGTAACCACACTTGAAGAGAATTCTAACAACACTGGAAGAAAAAACGAACCAGACTGAAAGAGAATACTAACGACACTGTCAGAGATCACTAACCACACTGGAAGAGAATACTAATGACATTGGAAGAAAAAACTAACCACACTGGAAGAGAATCAAACCACAATGGTAGGGAATACTAACCACACTGGAAGAGAAAACTTACCCCAATAACCACACTGGAAGAGAATACGAACCACACTGGAAGAGAATACTAAAAACACTAGAAAAAGAATACGCCCCACACTGGAAGAGAATACAAATATACTGGAATAAAATACTAACCGCAATGGAAGAGAATACTAACCCCGTTGGAAAAGAATACTAAACACACTGGAATAGAATACTGACCACAGTGGAAGAGAAAACTAACCACACTGGAAGAGAATACTGACCCCAATAACCACACTGGAAGAGAACACTGACAAAAATGGAAGAGAATACTAACCACAATTGAAGAGAACACTAACTACACTGGAAGAGAATACCGACCACACTGGAAGAGAATATTAACCAAATTGGAAGAGAATTCTAACAACACTGTAAGAGAATATTAACAACACTGGAAGACAATACAAACCACACTGGAAGAGAACACTAACAACACTGGAAGACAATACTAACCACACTGGAAAAGAATAGTAACCACAATGGATGAGAATACTGACCCCAATAACCACACTGGAAGAGAATACTGACCAAACTGGAAGAGAATACTAACCACACTGGAAGAGAATATTAACCAAATTGGAAGAGAATGCTAACAACACTGTAAGAGAATATTAATACCACTGGAAGAGAATACAAACCACACTGGAAGAGAACACTAACAAAACTGGAAGAGAAAATGAACCACACTGGAAGAGAATACTAACAGCACTGGAAGAGAATACTAACCACACTGGAAGAGAATAGTAACCACAATTGAAGAGAATACAGACTACAATAACAACACTGGAAGAGAATACTGACCAAACTGGAAGAGAATACTAACCACACTGGATGAGAATACAGACCACACTGGAAGATGATACTAACCACAATGGAAAAGAATAATAACGACACTGGAAGAGAATACTAACCACACTAGAAGAGAATACAGACCACACTGGAAGATGATACTAACCACACTGGAAGAGAATACTAACAGCACTGGAAGAGAATACTAACCCCAATAACCACACTGGAAGAGAATACTGACCACACTGGAAAAGAATACTAACCACACTGGAAGAGAATACTAACCACACTGGAAGAGAATACTAACCACACTGGAAGAGAATACTAACCACACTGGAAGAGAATACTAACGACACTGGAAGAGAATACTTACGACACCTGAAGAAAAAACTAACCACACTGGAAGAGAATACTAACCACACCGGAAGACAACACTAACCACACTGGAAGAGAATACTAACCACACTGGAAGAGAATACTAACAACACTGGAAGATGATACTAACAACACTGGAAGAGAATACTAACCACACTGAAAGAGAATACTGACCACAATGGAACGGATACTGACCACACTGAAAGATAATACTGACCACACTGGAACGGATACTAACCCAACTGAAAGATAATACTGACCACACTAGAACGGATACTAACCCCACTGAAAGATAATACTGACCATACTGGAAGAGAATACTAACCTCTCTGGGAAATGTGGGACGCCACCCCGCCAACAGCTAGTGAAATAGCAGAGCGCCAAATTCAAAACAACAAAAATCTCACAATTTCTCACACATACAAGTATTATCCACCATTTTAAAGATAAACTTCT
>NC_138317.1:27702500-27710000 GCF_965601325.2 Salmo salar
TGCTTTGCTGCTATAACAGCCTCCACTCTCCGGGGAAGGCTTTCCACTAGATGTTGGTACATTGTTGCAGAGACTTTCTTCAATTCAGCCACAAGAGCATTAGTGAGGTCGGGCACTGATGTTGGGCGATTAGGCCTGGTTCGCAGTCGGCGTTCCAATTCATCCCAAATGTGTTTGGTGGGGTTGAGGTCAGGGCTCTGTGCAGGCCAGTCAAGTTTTTCTACACCAATCTTTTCTATATGGACCTCACTTTGTGCACGGGGGAATTGTCATGCTGAAACAGGAAAGGGACTTCCCCAAAGTTGGAAGTACACAATCATCTAGAAAGTCATTGTATGCCATAGCGTTAAGATTTCCCTTCACTGGAACTAAGGGGCCTAGACCGAACCATGAAAAACAGACTGAGATCATTATTCCTCCTCCACCAAACTTTACAGTTGCCACTATGCATTCGGGTAGGTAGTGTTCTCCTGGCATCCGCCAAACCCACATTCATCCGGACAAAAAGTTAACATTTTTGTAATTACAATGCCATTAAACTATGTAACTCTTTTCAAGTCCCCATGGGCCTCCTCATTGGTTTCCTTCCTCTCCGGCAAATGAGTTAGGAAGGATGCTTGTATCTTTGAAGTGACTGGGTATATTGATACACCATCCAAAGTGTAATTAATAACTTCACCATGCTCAAAGGAATATTCAATATCTACTTTTTTTAAATCATCTATCTACCAATAGTTGACCATGCGAGGAATTGCAAAACCTCCCTGGTCTTTGTGGTTGAATCTGTGTTTGAAATTCACTGCTCGACTGAGGGACCTAACAGATAATTGTATGTGTTTGGTATAGAGATGAGGTAGTCATTCAAAAATCATGTTAAACACTATTATTTCACACAGAGTGAGTCCATGCAACTTCTTATGTGACTTGTTAAGCAAACGTTTAGTCCTGAAACTATTTAGTCTTGCTATAACAAACGTTTAGTCCTGAAACTATTTAGTCTTGCTATAACAAACGTTTAGTCCTGAAACTATTTAGTCTTGCTATAACAAACGTTTAGTCCTGAAACTATTTAGTCTTGCTATAACAAATGTTTAGTCCTGAAACTATTTAGTCTTGCTATAACAAACGTTTAGTCCTGAAACTATTTAGTCTTGCTATAACAAACGTTTAGTCCTGAAACTATTTAGTCTTGCTATAACAAATGTTTAGTCCTGAAACTATTTAGTCTTGCTATAACAAACGTTTAGTCCTGAAACTATTTAGTCTTGCTATAACAAAGGGGCTGAATACTTGACTCAAGACATTTCAGCTTTTAATTTTTGATTCATTTGTAAACATTTCGAAAAACATAATTCCACTTTGACATGATGGGTTATTGTATGTAGGCCAATGACAAAACATCTCTATTTAATCCATTTTACATTCAGGCTGTATCACAACAACATGTGGGAAAAGTCAAGAGGTGTGAACACTTTCTGAAGGTACTGTAAAATACATAGGTGATACCACCCAGTATTTCTGTTTTCATGAAATATGCATGTTTTGGGGAATATGTCATCTTTTACTAATGTATTCATGTCAATATGGAATGAAAGGTCTTTAGGCCAGCAGCAGTATCTTAGACTAGCCTAGTATATTGTCAACAAGAACATGTTGGAACAAACACAAATAACATGCAAACTGTGTTCTCAACTGTCATAGAGGTGTTGGCGTGTCTGCACAAACTGACTGCTTGTGTGTGAGTGTGTAATACAGTACATATAGTGTGTGTGTGAGTACTACCCTCTCCCCTGTCCAGTCCTCACAGGGATAACTACAGCGTGATACATTATCTCAGAGCTAAATATAGTTTGAGTTCTCGAGCTCTTGTGGTGCGTAGTACAACTCTGCACCAGGAGTACCTCGCTCTCTCGCTCGCTCTCTCTCAATTCAATTCTCTCTCTCTCCCTTCACCTCTTTCTCCCTCTCTGTCCCCCTTCTCCCTTCCCTCCTCCCTCCACCTTAATCTATCTCTCCTTCTTTCTTTCTCCTTTCCTTTCTCTCTCCGTCAGTGTGTGTCTCTTTAAGGGGAGGGCAGGCAGGCATGCCCTCTCCTCTTCCCCTGCTCACTTACACACCATGTAGAGTAGAGAGAGAGAGAGAGAAAGAGGAAGAAGGGAGATAAATAGCAACAGCAGAGAGAAACAGAGAGGGAGAGAGTAGGGGAAAGAAGAGCAGACAGACAGACAGACAGACAGACAGACAGACAGACAGACAGACAGACAGACAGACAGACAGACAGACAGACAGACAGACAGACAGACAGACAGACAGACAGACAGACAGACAGACAGACAGACAGACAGACAGACAGACAGACAGACAGACAGACAGACAGACAGAGAGGACCGGAGAGAGAGAACAGAAGACAGAGGAAACACCTTGTGAGAGGAACCACAGACAGACAAGACACGTCAGTACAGTATAATACAGTATAGTATAGTACAGTACAGTATAGTACAGTATAGTACAACCAAACAGCAGACACAGGACAGATAGACAGACACTCAGTGTGAGGACAAGTTGTCTGAAGTGGCTTACCAGTGTGTCTGGAGTAGCCTTCTGGAGTAGCCTTCTGGAGTAGCCTTCTGGAGTGGCCTTCTCCTGCTGCATGCTAACAGCCTGCCTCTCACTGTCACTCTCTCTCTCACTCTCTCTCTGCCTCTCCCTCTCTCTTCTCTCTCTTCTTAGCTCACACTGTCCTTCTCTCTTACAAAAAGCCCTAGAGGGTGCCTCTCTCTCTCACACTCTCTTTCTAGCTTTCTTTCTCTCTCTCCCTCCACCCGGAACGAAGCAGAAAATCCCAAACAGAGTCCTGGTGGAGAGGGGTGTGCTCCGTAGGAGAGAGCAGAGCACACACACACACACACACACACACGGCTCCTCCCACGCCTCCCTCCACCAACTTCATCAGGTATTCATTCAGAAAACATGCACGCCAGCTGGCAGGCTGCCCACACTACACTCACAAAGAGAGAGGGAGACAGGGAGGAGGGGAGGGAGGGATTGAGATAGAACGAGGAAGGGAAGGTGACATACTGAGAAGGGGAGAATGTGAGAGATAAGGAGGGAGGAAGGAAGGAAGGAAGGAAGGAAGGAAGGAAGGAAGGAAGGAAGGAAGGAAGGAAGGAAGGAAGGAAGGAAGGAAGGAAGGAAGGAAGGAAGGAAGGAAGGAAGGAAGGAAGGAAGGAAGGAAGGAAGGGGATAAAGAGAGCAAGAGATTAGAGAGATTATGAGAAAGAGGCCATTGAAAGAGCGTGATACACAAACACACACACACACACACACACACACACACACAAACACACAAACACACACAGACAGTGAAATAGTACTGCGACATTCAACGATATGCAGAGTAAAAGCTTTTCACTAACAATATGAACTGCAACACAGAGACAGAACATGCATCCCTCCCATACACACCTACACACACCTCCATAACCAAGCTACCATCCCTCCCATACACACCTACACACACCTCCATAACCAAGCTACCGGCCCTCACAAACACACAGGTAAAATGTCATGAACCCATACCAGTAAAAAAATAAAAACGAATGAACCCATATCAATTACTACAGCTACTACTACTGCAGAGAGAAACCACTGTGCTCAGCTCAGTGCACTGTCCCTCCTCCCCACTAGAGGGTAGAGGGCCATCTCCCTCCTCCTCACAGAAAGCAGAACTACACTACAAGCAGTCGCTGTTGTGTTAGCTGACCTAAATAAAGTTGATTTCCAAACAAATATGAGATGTTCTCTTCTGCAGTGAGGAGAGGAGATGAGTGTTATATTAGGAAGCACAGACACACAGTGCTAATGCATCCCAGTAGACATGCCAGACCCACCTAGGCCTAAACACATCGCTGCTTCCTGTTGGTGTTGTGGGGTTGACTTCTTTGCTTACTGTCTCTCTCCCTGGGGAGTAGGTAGATGTTAACCCTAACCACTGACTTAGGTTTAGTTTTGAGTTAACTCCCCTAATTGTTCAGGTTAGTATTGGGGTTGGGCGAACTGTTCTTAGAATTGCTTAAGGTCACCTTCTGCTTCAAGCCTCTCATGGTTACATGGTTACCTCATATACTACCAAATCAGAGCCCATGTTATCGGTGGGCTCTTACTGTAACACTGTTCATTCTGACATCTCTATTTGTAGTAGGTAAAAGGGTGACATGGCAGAGTACTTTTTTACAAGTCAGTCAATTAGGATTAGGATAGTGGCCCTCTGTCTTTGTGGGTCAATCTGTTTTAGATCTATGGTCAACGGAGCTACAGTGGGGGCTGATCTAGTTAAATGTGTTTTCAGATTTACGGTCAACTCAGCTCACAATAACAGCTCCTGCACGGTGAGGAAGACTTGTCTGTTACCGTAGCAGCAAATTAGCCACGCTCTGTAATTCAATTAGTTAGTGTGTTGTTTATTTAGAAGCGAGTGCAGTCAACTGAAACTCACTAAGAGGGAGAGGAGGAGAGGGGTAGCAGAGCAATAGTCAACCATACTGAAACTCACTGAGAGGGAGAGGAGGAAAGGGGTAGCAGAACAACAGTCAACCATACTGAAACTCACTGAGAGGGAGAGGAGGAAAGGGGTAGCAGAACAATAGTCAACCATACTGAAACTCACTGAAAGGGTGGGGAGGAGAGGGGTAGCAGAACAACAGTCAACCATACTGAAACTCACTGAGAGGGAGAGGAGGAGAGGGGTAGCAGAACAATAGTCAACCATACTGAAACTCACTGAGAGGGAGAGGAGGAGAGGGGTAGCAGAACAATAGTCAACCATACTGAAACTCACTGAGAGGGAGAGGAGGAGAGGGGTAGCAGAACAACAGTGAACCATACTGAAACTCACTGAAAGGGAGGGGAGGAGAGGGGTAGCAGAACAACAGTCAACCATACTGAAACTCACTGAAAGGGAGGGGAGGAGAGGGGTAGCAGAACAATAGTCAACCATACTGAAACTCACTGAAAGGGAGGGGAGGAGAAGGGTAGCAGAACAACAGTCAACCATACTGAAACTCACTGAGAGGGAGAGGTGGAGAGGGGTAGCAGAACAACAGTCAACCATACTGAAACTCACTGAAAGGGAGGGGAGGAGAGGGGTAGCAGAACAACAGTCAACCATACTGAAACTCACTGAAAGGGAGGGGAGGAGAGGGGTAGCAGAACAACAGTCAACCATACTGAAACTCACTGAAAGGGAGGGGAGGAGAGGGGTAGCAGAACAACAGTCAACCATACTGAAACTCACTGAAAGGGAGGGGAGGAGAGGGGTAGCAGAACAACAGTGAACCATACTGAAACTCACTGAAAGGGAGGGGAGGAGAGGGGTAGCAGAACAACAGTGAACCATACTGAAACTCACTGAGAGGGAGAGGTGGAGAGGGGTAGCAGAACAACAGTGAACCATACTGAAACTCACTGAAAGGGAGGGGAGGAGAGGGGTAGCAGAACAACAGTGAACCATACTGAAACTCACTGAGAGGGAGAGGAGGAGAGGGGTAGCAGAACAACAGTGAACCATACTGAAACTCACTGAGAGGGAGAGGAGGAGAGGGGTAGCAGAACAACAGTGAACCATACTGAAACTCACTGAAAGGGAGAGGAGGATAGGGGTAGCAGAACAACAGTGAACCATACTGAAACTCACTGAAAGGGAGGGGAGGAGAGGGGTAGCAGAACAACAGTGAACCATACTGAAACTCACTGAGAGAGAGAGGAGGAGAGGGGTAGCAGAACAACAGTCAACCATACTGAAACTCACTGAGAGGGAGGGGAGGAGAGGGGTAGCAGAACAACAGTGAACCATACTGAAACTCACTGAGAGGGAGAGGAGGAGAGGGGTAGCAGAACAACAGTGAACCATACTGAAACTCACTGAGAGGGAGAGGAGGAGAGGGGTAGCAGAACAACAGTGAACCATACTGAAACTCACTGAAAGGGAGGGGAGGAGAGGGGTAGCAGGACAACAGTCAACCATACTGAAACTTACCTAAAGGGAGGGGAGGAGAGGGGTAGCAGAACAACAGTCAACCATACTGAAACTCACTGAGAGGGAGAGGAGGAGAGGGGTAGCAGAACAACAGTCAACCATACTGAAACTCACTGAGAGGGAGGGGAGGAGAGGGGTAGCAGAACAACAGTGAACCATACTGAAACTCACTGAGAGGGAGAGGAGGAGAAGGGTAGCAGAACAACAGTGAACCATACTGAAACTCACTGAAAGGGAGGGGAGGAGAGGGGTAGCAGAACAATAGTCAACCATACTGAAACTCACTGAGAGGGAGAGGAGGAGAGGGGTAGCAGAACAACAGTGAACCATACTGAAACTCACTGAAAGGGAGGGGAGGAGAGGGGTAGCAGGACAACAGTCAACCATACTGAAACTTACCTAAAGGGAGGGGAGGAGAGGGGTAGCAGAACAACAGTCAACCATACTGAAACTCACTGAGAGGGAGGGGAGGAGAGGGGTAGCAGAACAACAGTCAACCATACTGAAACTCACTGAGAGGGAGAGCAGGAGAGGGGTAGCAGAACAACAGTGAACCATACTGAAACTCACTGAGAGGGAGAGGAGGAGAGGGGTAGTAGAACAACAGTGAACCATACTGAAACTCACTGAGAGGGAGGGGAGGAGAGGGGTAGCAGAACAACAGTCAACCATACTGAAACTCACTGAAAGGGAGGGGAGGAGAGGGGTAGCAGAACAACAGTCAACCATACTGAAACTCACTGAGAGGGAGGGGAGGAGAGGGGTAGCAGAACAACAGTCAACCATACTGAAACTCACTGAAAGGGAGGGGAGGAGAGAGGTAGCAGAACAACAGTGAACCATACTGAAACTCACTGAGAGGGAGGGGAGGAGAGGGGTAGCAGAACAACAGTCAACCATGAGGCATCAAAGCCGAAACGGCATACTTTTAAGAAGGAAGGTAGCGTAGAAACCTACCAAACCTACCAAAAACCTACCAAAAAACTATTGGCCAACAACAAATCCAATCCCTCCTAGGAATTTTGAACAATATATATGACCTATAAGCTAACATTTAAAATTCTGATAGAAAACATAACAAAACTAACAACAATGACAAATGGTTTGATGAAGACTAGATAAAATCTAAGAAAGAAATTGAGAAAACTTTCCAACCAAAAACACCTAGACTCAGAAAACCTTTGCTTACGCCTTCACCACGGTAAAACAATAAAGAAATACACTAAGAAAAAATAAGAAACAGCACACCAGAAAACAGCTCAATGTCATTAAAGAATCCATTAAATCAAATCACTTCTGTGAATATTTTAACACACTAAAGAAAAACAACACGAAGAGCTACCTATCCAAAATGGAGATGTACAGATAAACCACTTTTCCAACCTTTTCGGGCACATAACAAAGAACCAATAACAAAAACATATACATGATAATTTACTAAACTTAGAATCAGCTATTAAGGACTA
>NC_138317.1:27715000-27737500 GCF_965601325.2 Salmo salar
GCCATATTGAAGGCGTCTGTCTATTTGAACTCCTCAGTCTGTGTTGGTAATTCTGTCGAATGGGGCTTTTAAAAAAATGTATTATGTAGTGGAGCTGCATAAGTGTTGCTCTCCATTTTCTGGAGGATCAAGTTTTGAAATCAGTGGAATTCGAGTATGATAGCTAAAGAGATGGAGAAAACACCTGTCTCCAGGTTACATCTTCAAACTAAGGGCAACCGTGGTATGGCATTTCTGACAGGGAGACGCGTCCATGATGCATGTTGATGTATACAGGTAAGATAGTCTAGCGTTAGCTAGCTACAGTTTCCGATATTACACGTTTCTAATTTTGACAGAAAGTGGTTTAATTTCAAGCTAAAGTGTACTGTTAGCTAGCTATCTAACGTTAGCTGGCTGGCTCCCTAGCTGACGTTATTATTTGTTTCTCAGAGCCGTTTGCTTTTCTAGTTAGAGCATAATGTTAGCTAACGTTAGCTAACATTGGACCTGGTTGGTTAGCTCCCAGCACTGTGGCATTGTTGCCACTTTGTTCATTGTTGTTTAACTAGCTAACGTTATCTGGCTGGCTCGTTAGCTAACGTTACGTGACGTGTGTGATTTTAAACGTTGTTTACCTAGCTAGGTACATTGTTTACTTAGCTAGCTAGCTATATGTCTTAAGCTAAAGTGTACTGTTAGCTAGCTAGCTAACGTTAGCTGGCTGGCTCCCTAGCGGACATTATTATTTATTTCCCAGAGCTGTTTGCTTTTATAGTTAGAGTCTAATATTAGGCAGTGTTGGCACTTTGTTCATTGTTGTTTACCTAGCTAACGTTAGCTGGCTGGCTCGTTAGCTAACGTTACGTGATGTGTGTACAACACCCGTTGAATATGGCCAATGTCAGTAAATGTCTGCAAAAAAGCGTAATGAAATTGTTGCCAGCAGAGCTGGTTAGGCTGTTTTCATGTTATCCAGAGGTAAACAAATCATCGGCCAGAGCGTCAAGTGTGCGCTCAGAGAGTGAAACAAGATGGGTGGGCCTAAAGCTTAAGAGGGTGTGAATGATGCTGAATGGGTGTAGACAAAAAAGAACTCTTCACTAGATACCAAAACTTTCAAAGCAGAATTACTTTCCCATTGTTCCTCAAATGCAGTGTATGACATACCATTTTGTAGCTCTGAGTCTCTACTTTTATCCAATGTAAAAAAAACACAATTTCACATTTTGCTACATAAGACCGAATCCAGGTGGAATCATATTACACAGGCTCCGACGCCCGCCGCATGTGGCAGGGGCTACAGCTCATTACGGATTACAAAGGAAGACCCAACCATGATCAGCCCAACAATGCCTCTCTACCAGACAAACTCAATGCATTTTCTTTTTCTTTTTCTATTTAACCTTTATTTAACTAGGCAAGTCAGTTAAGAACAAATTCTTATTTACAATGATGGCATACCCCAGCCAAAACCTTTATGCATGCCTTGATATTAACAACATTGGCCCTGGTGTGAGCGCCGACACCAAGCCTAGACCCATTCCAATTTGAATACCGCCCCAACAGATCCATAGATGACGCAATCTCAATTGCACTCCACACTGCCCTTATCCACCTAGATAAGAGGAATACCTATGTGAGAATGCTGTTCATTGACTACAGCTTAGCGTTCAACACCATTGTCCCTCCAAGCTCATCACCAAGCTTAGGACCCTGGGACTGAACATCTCTCTCTGCAACTGGATCCTGTATTTCCTGATGGGCCGCCCCCAAGTGGGGAGGGTAGGCAACATCACCTCCGCCACGCTGACCCTCAATACAGGGGCCCCACAGGGGTGTGTGCTTAGTCCCCTCCTGTACTCCCTGTTTACCCATGACCGAGTGGCCAAGCACGACTCTAACGCTATCATCAAGTTTGCTGATGACACGACGGTGGAAGGTCTGATCACCAGCAATGATAAGACAGCTCACAGGGAGGAGGTCAGTGACCTGGCAGTGTGGGACTGGAACAACAAACTCTCCCTAAACATCAGTAAGACCAAGGAGCTGATTGTGGACATCGACGGGGCTGCAGTGGAGCGGGTAAAGTGCTTCAAGTTCCTCTGTGTCCAAATCACTAATAACTGAAAATGGTCCCCACACAAGTGCACATGCCCCTCAGGATGTTGAAAAGGTTTGGCATGAGCCCTGAAATCCTCAAAAGGTTCTACAGCTGTACCATTGAGAGCATCTTGACTGGCTTCGTCACTGCTTGCTATGGCAATAGCACCGCCCTCGATCGCATGGCGCTACAGAGGGTGGTGCGGTCAGCCCAGTACATCACTGGGACCGAGCTCCCTGAAAGGAAGGCCCGGAAAATCGTTAAAGACTCCATAGACTGTTCTCTCTGCTTCCGCACGGCAAGCAGTACCGGTGCATCAAGTTTGACACCAATAGACTTCTAAACAGCTTCTATCCCCATGCCATAAGACTGCTAAATAGCTAACTAAATAGCTAACTAGATAGCTATGCACACTCACAGGGCCCTAAACACTTACGCACTGACACTCCAACACACACACAAACACTCACTCCATCATTTGCTCACACACACATAATATGCACATACATTTATACTGACTCTACACACCCGCTGACATATGATCATCACATACCCTGCTGCTACTCTGTTTATTATATATCCTGATGCCTAGTCACCTTAATCCTATACACATCTACCTCTATCAATCCTGTCTATCAATCCAGTATCCTGCACATTGTAAATATGATACTGGAACTGACCCTGTATATAGTATGCTTACTTACTTTATCGTGTTCTTCTCATTTCTTATTTTTATATCTCATTTTTGTTCTACCTTGTTATTTTTAGTACTACATTGTTGTTGATTACTGCATTGTTGGGGTTAGAGCTAGCAAGAAAGGCCTTTCACTGTACTTGTGCACGTGACATTACACTTGAAACTTGATAGTGTGTGTGTGTGCTCACCCGTATGTGTGAGGTGAAGTGATTCAGCAGGCCTAGCTCTGTCATGTAAATGTCAACAGGCCCTTAAGGTCACTCTGTCAAAAGATATAATATGAATAAAAGGTCCTAATTAGTTTACATGTAAACATCACAACCTTGTAAAGCAGCTAGACTGTTATTATTATGGGCTGTGTCCCAAATGGCACCATGCTCCCTATAGTGTTCTGATTTTCACCAGGGCCCATAGGGTGCATTAGGGAATTTAGTGCCGTTTGGGACATACCCATGACTTTTTGTTCTTAGGACTGAATCGGGTCGTCAAATTAGCTCATACGTTTACGCTTGTTAGCAACTCTGCATCAGTGAACTAGGCTCGTGTGACGAGTACTGAGTTCCAAGATCTGAGTTCTAGGTGAAAAACATGAACAAGGTGAAATAAATTCAAATGACTATTTATAATATGAACGTGGTCACCTAAACTGATCAAACAACAACCTTCCACATAGGTGTGTGTTTGATGAAACATGGGTAACAAAAGCAAAACGTGTCTCAAAACTGGGGCACACACACATATAGACACTCTCTCTCTCTTCACTCGAACACAGGGCCACGCTTTCTGGTTTGGTGTTGGACAACAAGGTGTTGGACAACAAGGCGTCCACACGCATGCACAAACACACACTGTCTGGCCAATCATCATCTACACATCATGTGTGTAGCCTTCCCTGTAGCTCAGTTGGTAGAGCATGGTGTTTGCAACGCCAGGGTTGTGGGTTCGATTCCCACGGGGGGCCAGCACATAAAAGAAATGTATGAAATTGTATGAAATGTATGCATTCACTACTGTAAGTCGCTCTGGATAAGAGCGTCTGCGAAATGACTAAAATGTACATCATGTTCTGTACAGGTGATTGTGCCTGTTATTTTGCTGCTACAGTATAATGGACAGAAAAGTGGGTCTATTCAACATGGTAATGTTTCCACTGTGAACAGAACTATTGAACTAGTGCGTCCAATGTGCTCTCCGTATAACATAGCATCTTGTTGTGTAATGTAAGTATTTTGTAAGGCCTAATCACCCCCATACTGCACACTGTTAACTACTGCTTCACATGGTACCAATCCACTGCCCTCCTTCTAGACACAAACATATTGTCTCGAGGCACGGCGGCCATTTTAAAGGGCAGCAATGATTTATTTGTGACAGATCAAACGTTTAGACAGACCTCAGCTAATAAACAAGCAGTGTGTACTGTGGGTGACGCGCGCACATACGCACGCACGCACGCACGCACGCACGCACGCACACACACACACACACACACACACACACACACACACACACACACACACACACACACACACACACACAAACACACACTGCCCCCGCCCTCTACCCTGGACGACAGCTCTATAAACTGATCGTCATCTGATAGCATGGGAACCAGAGGACCTGTCCCAGGGAGAGGGAGAGAGCAGCCTACACACACTGACGTGCAGCACACACACGCCACACACACACACACACACACACACACACACACACACACTGTGCACTCTCGAAACACACAAGCACATACTCACTAACCAACACAAACACCTTTTAAAAACAGGGCCTGCACAGACCCATGAGGTACAGAGTCTAGGAAAGTCAGGGAGGGAAATCACACATTCAGAGAACTGAACAGTAAGAACCATACATTTACTTAACACAACAAGCCCACAGTTGTAATTTACAGGCCATTTAACAATTGAACTATGTAGCAGAATGATGATGACATCATGTTAGAATGTTATCAGATGTGGATATGAATGAACTCTATGGAGATGCAGCATCACTACATTAGTTACCGAGGTCCCTTTGAACCAGGTGACGTTGTCAAGGTAGGTGTCAGGTCCTCTAAGGTACGTATGTATCCATCCCAGTTACCCAGTCACTTTCCTGAGTAATCTCGTGAGCCTTCTTTGAAATCTCCTGCTAGCTATCTTAGAATGTATTTATGGTTGTTAAGACAGACGATTTCCATAGTAACCATCCTAGCATAGAAGGGGATGATAAGGAGAGTACACTCCAGATAGAAGTTGCCCTTCCCGAAACCATAGCTTAAAGGTCCAATACAGATGTTTTTATCTAAATATCAAATCATTACTAGGTAACAATTAAGTACCTTACTGTGATTATTTTCAATTAAAAACATTTAAAAATGAATACAAAAAAAGCTTCTTAGCAAAGAGCAATTTCTCAAGCAATCATTTTTCTAGGACTGTCTGGGAGGGGTTTGAGCGGAGAGGGGAAAACTGAAAATGTGCTGTTATTGACAAAGAAGTTTGGAACTTTCTTTATTATTGCTATTTTAACTCATTTCCCATCCTGGTGATGTCACCAGGCAGGCCAAAACTCCATCCCACCAAAACAGGCTGACATTTCAGGTGGTCTTTTCAAACAGCTCTTACACTAAAAGGGCATTAACATCATTTTCAAAATGTCACATTATTTTTATCCATCCTCATAGTGTGGATATACTATATATATACAGTACCAGTAAAACATTTGGACACACCTACTCATTCAAGGGTTTTTCTTTATTTTTACTATTTTCTACATTTGACTATTTTCTACATTGCAGAATAACAGTGAAGACATCGACACTATGAAATAACACATATGGAACCATGTAAAAAAGTGTTAAACAAATCAAAATATTTTTTATATTTTAGATTCTTCAAAATAGCCACAGGGTTGTCTGCGATATCCCTGTGTGCGGTAGCCCTTTGAAGGATGTCTTTAACACTTTTTGGGTTACTATAGGACAATGACCCAACACACCTCCAGGCTGTGTGTAACGGTCGTCGTACGTAGTGGACCAAGGCGCAGCGGGTTGAGTGCTCATAATGACTTTTATTTAACACAAACAAAAGAAAACAAGAAAATGATCGAACAAACAGGATTGCAGGCTAAACCACACAGCTATGCAACCACAACTTCCCACAAAGGGACAGGTGAAACAGGGCTACCTAAGTATGACACTCAATCAGCAACAACGATGTACAGCTGTTCCTGATTGAGAGCCATACCAGGCCAACACAAAGAAATACACAACATAGAAAACCATAGAAATACAAAACAAGAACATTACCCAAAAACCCCGGAACACATAAATCAAACACCCCTCTTACATAAATACATATCCCATAAACCCCGAACCACATAAAACAAATAACCCCTTATACTGGTCAGGACGTAACTGTGTAAGGGCTATTTGACCAAGAAGGAGAGTGATGGAGTGCTGCATCAGATAACCTGGCCTCCACTATTTTTATTTTACTTTTTTATTTTACCTTTATTTAACTAGTCAAGTCAGTTAAGAACAAATTCTTATTTACGGCCTACACTGGCCAATTTCAATCACCCGACCTCAACCCAATTGAGATGATTTGGGATGAGTTGGACTGCAGAATGAAGGAAAAGCAGCTAACAAGTGCTCAGCATATGTGGTAACTCCTTCAAGACTGTTGGAAAAGCATTCCAGGTGAAGCTGGTTGAGAGAATGCCAAGAGTGTGCAAAGCTCTCATCAAGGCAAAGGGTGGCTACTTTGAAGAATCTAAAATCTAAAATATATTTTGATTTGTTTAACACTTTTTTGGTTACTACATGAATCCATATGTCTTATTTCATAGTGTTGATGTCTTCACTAGAAAATAGTAAAAACCCTTGAATGAGTGTCCAAACATTTGACTGGTACTGTATATAAAAAACACAGACAAATCACGCTGTTGACTGCACTGAGCCTTTAACCATTAGGAAGACAAACCCAACACTGACCTTAAATCAGTTTCAAGGAACAACTTCATACTACTCTGAGAAAGTACATTCCTCCTCCATAGCCTGAGATCTCACACCATTAACACACCCTCGTCTCTCCTTCAAAATGATAAAATAGAGATAGGCAGCCTTTGAAATATTCAACTCTAACCTGGCACTGGCCTCTATGTATTTCAGGAAATGTCTCTTCACTCCTGTCTGAATGCACAGCTTTTAGAGAGGGAAAGAGGGATGGTATGAGAGAGGGATAGAGGGATGTCACGTAAGAGAGAGTGCCAGGAAAAACAATTACTTTTCCTTCACAAAACACGCTAAATAGAAAGACAAGTGGGTGTTAGAATAAAGCCCAAAACTAGTTCTGAGACTTTGATATGCTGAGGCTATTTGTCAACCAATCAGATCCAAGGTTTGTGGAGTTTCGGAAAAGTCACATGGGTGAGATACTGTAGTTCTGCAAGAACGTGTGTGGTACGTGTGTGTATGTGTGCATGTGTGTGAGAGTGAAAGAGAGAGGTAGCGAGAGAGATGAGAGTGTGTGTGAATGAATGTGTGTACGTGTTTGTGTGTGTTTGTGTAAATATGATTTTGTGCAGATTTGAAGCCATTACATCAGCAGTTACCAAACTAGGAGTCGCGACTGGCTGACATGAAAATGGGGAATTTTCTAAATCCTGGTAACAAAATATATATAATAACCATTCTATTATAATATCATTTTTTGTCTCTCAAAAACAGTGTAATGTGGTTAACCTTAAAAATCTTATTGAAAATGATTAAAATGTAAAAGTAAAAATTCAACTAGAGAGCCCTCTTGGATTGTGGGAAAAGGCCGCACTTGACCGTTGCAATTGAATCATTCCCACGGTGAACGGTTAGGCCCGCTACGCTATGAAACCACACACTGCCGAGACGTTGATATTACCGGCCGCAAAACAATGTGTGGGGAGGCTCACATCAATACCTCTGTCGGATAACACTGTCAGACACCTCTGTCAGATAACACTGTGAAACTAAGAATTGATGCTATGACTAGAAATCAAGGGGAAACTGACTGAACGACTCAAAAACTCCCCATCGTAAGCTCTCCAAATGGACGTTAGCTGTGAGGGCCGAGATGCCCATGATGTGAGGGCCGAGATGCCCATGATGTGAGGGCCGAGATGCCCATGCATAGACTTTTGTTCGCTACTTGTCGGGGGATGCTACTCACAAGGACAAATCATTCTGTCTCACGATTCCCCATCATGAAACAGCACAGGGGATGTTCACTGTGCTGTGTGGCCTTATTGACGAAAAACAGATTCAATGGGATCGAGTGGTGGGATTTTGCACAGATGGGGCTCCATCTATCGCGGGACAGCGGGCAGGCCTCTGCACTCTAGTTATGAATGCCATATGGATGCATTGTATTATACACCCACTGAGCTATAATGGATACACCAAAAGCAACTGGTGCCAAAAGAGCTGGGAGCAAAACTCAGAGATACGCAGCAGGTAACTTCAATTGTAAACTATATACATTGCACACGTCTGTTAAAAAAACAATGTGGGATCAGAGCATGACAATGTTCTATTTCACACTGAGGCCTGGTGGTTATCGAGGGGGAGTGTTGGAAAGATTTTGTGCATTGAGAGAGGAACTGTTGTCATTCGCAATGGATGTAAAAAACAGACTCTGTTGACTTTGAAAATAAAATGTTTCTCCTTGCCTATGTCACATACATATTTATGAAACTGAGCGAACTGAACGCAAGCATGCAGGGGAAATACAACAAAAATTATACAGATGAGTGACCGAATCATCCAAACGCATTCACGGGTCACTATGGAGGAGTTTTGGTTCCTGACTCAAAGGGAATAACCTGCCATCTCCCTCCAAGCATTACAACTCATGGTACACTGATTCAGTGCTCTCGTTTGCATTAAAAACAAATATCGGTCCAGGTTGGATGTGAAAGAAGAGATGAGGTGTGCACTGTCGACCACGCCCCCTGACTTTGAGAAGCTCTGACAGGACATGCATCAAGCCACACCCATCTCATTAGTGGAAGTGAGATAAGAGAAATGATGCCAGACTAATTTGCAGTTGACTGTCATAGCCTCACATTAAAAATACATGATGGGGAGTTGAGAATACAATCAGAAATTCTGTTAGAAAGTTTTGCAATTGACTGCCATAGCACCATTTGGCTGTTAATTACATCTTTTTTTCACATGGTTGGGTTGTGAGAATTTTCAGATATTAAAATGGCGTCGCAGGCCAAAAAAGTTTGGGAACCCCTGCATTGCATGGTTCTGATTAGAACAGCACTGCTGCAGCGGCAGTACTGTGGAGAGAAACACACAGATGAGATGAGAGGGAAATGAGAAAGATAGGAGAGGGGGAGAGGAGGAGATGAGAGGGAGAGGAGATGAGAGGAGAAGAGAGGAGAGAGAGGGGGAGAGGAAGAGATGAGAGGAGGAGAGAGAGAGGATGAAAGATAGGGAGAGGAGGATATGAGAGGAGAGGAAGAGATGAAGAGATGAGAGGAGAAGAGAGGAGAGAGAGAGGGAGAGGAAGAGATGAGAGGAGGAGAGAGAGAGAGGAAGAGGATGAAAGATAGGGAGAGGAGGATATGAGAGGAGAAGAGAGGACAGTGAAGTTAGCTAGCTTTAATACAATGACTGGTCTTTCTCAACCATAGCAGAACAGAGGTGAGGGTGCGTGTGTGTTTGTGTGTTTACGATCCAGAACCTGACCCTAGTCAGCATAACAGCTCTCCATATGCAGCTGTTCCATGGAACAGGCATGTCTCACATGTACAAACCTAACCCGTTAACCTGTCCCCCCACACACAGACCCCATATCCACACACTATCAGCCTGTAACCCAACACTATCTCCAGCATGCCACTGTGCTGTGACTCTGCAGATAATCCACTGCCAGTTTACCATCACCAGAGCAATGAGTGACCAGACAGGGTTAGTTAAACAAAAAAAAACACGCTCTTCTCTTCTGACCTCTTTTCTACGCCCTGAGCAATGGATCAAATGGAGCAACTGCATCCCCACTTTCAAAATAGGGGTGAAAATGTATGTGTTTACACCCCCACTTTTTTACCAGGAAGTTATCAGGATCCATTGGGTCATTTGTCATTTTCAATGATTAGTAATGTTGTGGTGTTGTTATATTTGTATCGTTGTTTCATGTCCGATGGTGTTGGTCCAATGGTGTTGCTAAATATCATTTGAGCGGCATGCAACTTGAGCAAATGAATTGTATAATTTCACTTTGCCTGTAAGAACCATGAGGTGCACGGCCCAGGCATGTCTTAGCTTCGCTGTATAACAGCCTCTGACTCTGAGTATTCCATCAGCCTACCAAAGGTTGCAATGAGTAGCTCGCAATTGAGAAATAATCAGTAGGCGTAATATTTGAATCTGTAAAATAATTTTCCTGTTTACAGGCATTTAACACCATTCCGCATTTTACCATCTATTATCTCATCATCAATCGGTTAAATAACATTGTTCAAATGTTTTCTTTCAGTTACAAATGTATCATTCTTGTGTGAGCCCCATATGCGAGCACACTGCGGCCGCGTTGCGGTTACAATGTGACCTAGCTGTGAATGTATGATTAGTATCTTGATAAAACAAACAGCTCTGCTTGGCTTGGTAAGTCATATTGACAAAATCAGCAATTTATACCCTCTTTGCATCAAATATTTATGCTGCTGAGACAAGTTCATTTTAAACATTTTCATGGTGACAGCGCTTCAAACACCGGTGCCAAAAAAAGTCCATGTTGGAGGAAAAGTGGTACGGTCAATTAATGTTTTTGCTGAGAACACATTTTTGTTATTCCTCATACTTTCATCAATATTCTGTTTCTTCACGATTTCTTGTCAAATACAGTGCCTTCGGAAAGTATTCAGACCCCTTGACTTTTTCCACATTTTGTTACATTAGAGCCTTACTCTAAAATGGATTAAATCGTTTTTTCCCCCTCATCAATCTACACACAATACCCCATAATGACAAAGAAAAAACATTTTATTTTTTTGCGAACGGAAATATCACATTTACATAAGTATTCAGACCCTTTACTCAGTACTTTGTTGAAGCACCTTCGGCAGCGATTACAGCCTTGAGTCTTCTTGGGTATGACGCTACAAGCTTGGCACACCTGTATTTGGGGAGTTTCTCCCATTCTTCTTTGTAGATCCTCTCAAGCTCTGTCAGGATGGATGGGGAGCGTTGCTGCACAGCTATTTTCAGGTCTCTCCAGAGATGTTCGATCGGGTTCAAGTCCGGGCTCTAGCTGGGCCACTCAAAGACATTCAGAGACTTGTCCCGAAGCCAATCCTGCATTGTCTCGGCTGTGTGCTTAGGGTTGTTGTCCTGTTGGAAGGTGAACCTTCACCCCAGTCTGAGGTCCTGAGGGTTCTGGAGCAGGTTTTCATCAAGGATCTCTCTGTACTTTGCTCCGTTAATCTTTCCCTAGATCCTGACTAATGTCCCAGTCCCTGCGGCTGAAAAACATCCCCACAGCATGATGCTGCCACCACAACGCTTCACCGCAGAGATGGTGCCAGGTTTCCTCCAGACGTGACGCTTGGCATTCAGGCCAAAGAGTTCAATCTTGGTTTCATCAGACCAGAGAATCTTGTTTCTCATGGTCTGAGAGTCTTTAGGTGCCTTTTACTGAGGACTGGCTTCGATATGGCCATTCTACCATAAAGGCCTGATTGGTGGAGTGCTGCAGAGATGGTTGTCTTTCTGGAAGGTTATCCTATCTCCACAGAGGAACTCTGTCAGAGTGACCATCGGGTTCTTGGTCACCTCCCTGATTGCTCAGATTGTCAGGGCGGACAGCTCTAGGAAGAGTCCTGGTGGTTCCAAACTTCTTCCATTTAAAATGATGGAGGCCACTATGTTCTTGGGGACCTTCAATGCTGCAGACATTTTTTGGTACCCTTCCCCAGATCTGCGCCTCGACACAATCCTGTCTCTGAGCTCTACGGACAATTCCTTTGACCTCATGGCTTGTTTATTTTTCTCTGACATTCACTATACACTGTGGGACCTTATAAAGACAGGTGTGTGCCTTTCCAAATCATGTCCAATCAATTGAATTTACCACAGGTGGACTCCAATCAAGTTGTAGAAACATCTCAAAGATGATCAATGGAAACAAGATGCACCTGAGCTCAATTTTGAGTCTCATAGCAAAGGCTCTGAATACTTACGTAAATAAGGTATTTACAGTTGAAGTCGGAAGTTCACATACACTTAGGTTGGAGTCATTAAAACTAGTTTTTTCAACCACTCCACAAATTTCAAAACTATAGTTTTGGCAAGTCGGTTAGGACATCTACTTTGTGCATGACACAAGTCATTTTTCCAAAATTTTTCCAACAATTGTTTACATAATTCACTGTATTACAATTACAGTGGGTCAGAAGTTTACATACACTAAGTTGACTGTGCCTTTAAACAGCTTTGAAAATTCCAGAAAATGATGTCATGGCTTTAGAAGCTTCTGATAAGTGGTCCCGTGTGGCTCAGTTGGTAGAGCATGGTGTTTGCAACGCCAGGGTTGTGGGTTCGATTCCCACGGGGGACCAGTACGGAAAGAAAAAAAAAATTATGAAATGTATGCATTCACTACTGTAAGTCGCTCTGGATAAGAGCGTCTGCTAAATGACTAAAATGTAAATGTAATGACAGGCTAAATTACATCATTTGAGTCAATTGGAGGTGTACCAGTGGATGTATTTCATGGCCAATCTTCAAACTCAGTGCCTCTTTGCTTGACATCATGGGAAAATCTAAATAAATCAGCCAAGACCTCATAAAAAAATTGTAGACCTCCACAAGTCTGGTTCATCCTTGGGAGCAATTTCCTGATGGTACCATGTTCATCTGTACAAACAACAGTATGCAAGTATAAACACCATGGGACCATGCAGCTGTCATACTGCTCAGGAAGGAGATGTGTTCTGTCTCCTAGAGATGAATGTACTGTGGTGTGAAAAGTGCAAATCAATCCCAGAACAACAGCATAGGACCTTGTGAAGATGCTGGAGGAAACAAGTACAAAATTATCTATATCCACAGTAAAACGAGTCCTATATCGACATAACCTGAAAGGCCGCTCAGCAAAGAAGAAGCCACTGCTCCAAAACTGCCATACAAAAGCCAGACTACGGTTTACAACTGCACATGAGAAATGTCCTCTGGTCTGATGAAACAAAAATAGAACTGTTTGGCCATAATGACCATTGTTATGTTTGGAGGAAAAAAGGGGAGGTTTGCAAGCTGAAGAACACCATCCCAACTGTGAAGCACGGGTGGCAGCATCATGTTGTGGGGGTGCTTTGCTGCAGGAGGGACTGGTGCACTTCACAAAATAGATGGCATCATGAAAATGATGTGGATATATTGAAGCAACATCTCAATACATCAGTCAGGAAGTTAAAGCTTGGTTGCAAATGTGTCTTCCAAATGGGCAATGACCGCAAGGATACTTCCAAAGTTGTGACAAAATGGCTTAAGGACAACAAAGTCAAGGTATTGGAGTGGCCATCACAAAGCCTTGACCTCAATCCTATAGAAAATCTGTGGGCAGAACTGAAAAAAGCATGTGCGAGCAAGGAGGCCTACAAACCTGACTCAGTTACACCAGCTCTGTCAGGAGGAATGGGCCAAAATTCACCCAACTTATTGTGGGAAGCTTGTGGAAGGCTACCTAAAACGTTTGACCCAAGTTAAACAATTTAAAGGAAATGCTACCAAATACTAATTGAGTGTATGTAAACTTCTGACCCACTGAGAATGTGATGAAAGAAATAAAAGCTGAAATAAATCAATCTCTCTACTATTATTCTGACATTTCACATTCTTAAAATAAAGTGGTGATCCTAACTGACCTAAGACAGGAAATCTTTACTAGGATTAAATGTCAGGAATTGTGAAAAACTGAGTTTAAATGTATTTGGCTAAGATGTATGTAAACTTCCGACTTCAACTGTATGTTTTTTTTTTATACATTTCTAAACATTTGTAAAAACCTGTTTTTGCTGTGTCATTATGGGGTATTGTGTGTAGATTGATGAGGAAAAAACGATTTAATCAATTTTAGAATGAGGCTGTAACGTAACAAAATGTGGGAAAAGTCAAGGGGTCTGAATACTTTCAGAATGCACTGTACATAGCCTACTCACTGTGGTTGTTGTTCAAAATGACCATTTAAAAATCATTTATAGTAGCCTAGTCCTGTAACTGCAGGCTACAGATTTGTTAAAACGTAAAACCATTTTATTTTCTCTCATCTTAAAAAGGCAAGATTCTTAATGTTGGCCACAGTAGAATGATTTTAGCTCAACATGTGGTTCTAAGAAGCAAAAAGCAATTCCATGATGTATGCAGTGCTGTTATTTATTTCTATTTATGTAGTCTTTATGAAGTAGACGGTTAGACACCCCTGCTCTATTAACTGTTCACATGTGACCCATATAACCTCAGCTACATTTTATTATTTCTATTGCAGATTCGGGGCCGCAATTTATGGATATATCTAGCTGATATATCTAGCTGATAATGATAATGATAAATTAATAATACAGCGCAATATCATTTTTATGCTAACATTATCAATTACCAAATTTAAATGCAAAAACTTTTCAAGTTAACAGTTGCATTTTAAAGTTGTCAGTTTGTGTTCAATGGCCTCCAGATAACACTGCCACATTGAGAAAGAAAATTGTTAATAGATACATCAGTCATTTGTAATTGTACTACATTATTGTGATCCCATTATTTGTGACAAAAAGAAGACAAAAACTCAATTTGCAATTTAACTATGCTTTTTCTTAACCTACCAAATGCAAAATTCAAATATTTATTTCATTTGTAGAATTGCAGGAAAATGTTTTTCGAAATGCAAAATTGTTATGGTCCCTGAGACTCCCCGCCAGTCATTTACTGGCTTATGTAATGTATTGTAGAGCAGCAGTAGCAGTAGTATTCACACCAGGGTTCAAGTTGTATTTGTTTACTTTCAAATACTTAGAGTGTTCCGTTGAACCGACTGGAGTGACGTAAAGACAGGGTTTGCCCTTTTGGGACAATTCCATTGGTTCCTTTGCGCCAGGCAAGCTCAATCAAGTGCAGTAAATACAATTTGAAAAGTCTGGTAGCAGTAGCAGTAATGCAGGCATGCAGTGTGCTCACCTTGTGCTGGCATTCACAAAGGCACTGCGGAAGGAGGAGGAGGAGGAGGATACTGGTTGGCTGGCTCTTTGGCCCACATCAGGTACAACTACTGAGAGATATATTACCTGATAAAAGCTAAGCAGACAACCTCCTCTGGCAATTGATAAAGGCTTTGATTCAGTGCCTCTGTGTGTGTACTGGGGGGAGTGTGTAGGTGGAGAGGGATCGGGTGGGAGTGTAAGTGTGTGTGTGTGTACGACACAGAGAAACACACTGTTGCTAAGGACCCCGGGGCGCAGTGCTGTACGAGAAGCCTCTACGTACTAGGCAGCCACTACAGCACTCTTTATCTGGCGTTGTGTGTGTATGTGTATGTGTGTGTGTGTATGTGTATATGTGTGTATGTATGTATGTGTATGTGTATGTGTGTGTGTGTAAGGACACCAGCGCTATTCTTGGCTGGACGGGGGAAGTCTTGGCTCATGGGCGCATGGGAAAAGTGCTCTTGGCAGACGGAGCCGAGGCATTCCATTATGCCGTCCTCTGAAAGCACACACACACACACACACACACACACACACACACACACCACACACACACACACACACACACACACACTTTATCCTGCAAGCTTAGCACTGAGTTGCAGAGTCGCTGAAGGAGGGACAGACCCTGCAGAGAGAGACAAAATCATAGAGCCTTTAAAAGGGGACACCAGGGGCCTGTTGTAGCACTAGATAACTAGTCCCTGTTCACACAGAACAGGGCCATAGGGCTGAACATCAGTTGTCCATTTACTGTTACTGTCTTGCAGCCATGACTGCATTGTCATAGCTCAATGGAAAATTTGAGTGTCATTTGTGGTTTTTTCCCAGTTTAGATGATGAATGCACTTATCGTGATAAAAGTGTCTCTGTGTGAAGTACAGAGGAGGACGAAAGCACTAACTCAGAATCAAATAGGCACACACACAATCGGCAAGCGGGGAGTGGGGCCGCACCTCTTTCATCAGGATCCTGTGCTGACAGACTGAGCTTAGCACCAAGCTGGGGGAAAACACTTTAGTCAGAGCTCTGTCTGGCCTGAACAGGCCACAGACTATGGTACAGCACACCATGTCCCCCTCAAAACAACTTTTCAACATCTTTAACCATTTGGCTCAAAGGATTTTCATAAGAACTTGAAAACTGCAATTCCCATCAGCAGTCATAGGGACAAAGTCCTTATCTTTCAGGTTTTACCTGAGCTTAAACAAGAGATGGGTTATAGTGTGTCACTTATCAGAGTCCAGGGGAGACAGAGGGAAGGAGGAAGAGGGGGAAGGAGGGAAGAGAAGGAGGAAGAGAGGGAAGGGGGAAGGAGGGAAGGGAAGGAGGAAGAGAGGGAAGAGAGGAAGTAGGGAAGGGGAGGAGGAAGAGAGGTAAGGGGAAGGAAGGGAGGGAAGGAAGGAGGGAGGTAAGAAGGAAGAGAGGGAAGGGGAAAGAAGGGAAGGAGGAAGAGAGGGAAGAGGATGGAGGGAAGGGGACGAGGGAAAGAGGGAAGGGGGAAGGAAGAGAGGGAAGGCAGAAGAGAGGGAAGGGGGAAGGAGGGAAGGAGGAAGAGAGGGAAGGAAGGAGGAAGAGAGGGAAGGGGGAAGGAGGGAAGGGAAGAAGGAAGAGATGGAAGGGGGAAGGAGGGAAAGGAAGGAGGGGGGTGGACAGTATAGTGTGGAAGCCCAGCAGGACAGCAACAGACAGCCTTATAGGACACAGAGAGAGGGAGGGATGGAGAGAGGGAGGACCATATAAATAGAATTACAGACATCCTTAATTTGATTCCCTGTGGATCTAGCAGGGGGTCTGCAGTAAAACTCTCCCCAATTCCAGTCACCCCAGGCGGGATAAGAGTGACGTGTCTGCTGGGGGGGGAATCTACCTTCCCTGCTGGTAGTACAGGCTGGAGTACCAGGTATAAACAGAAGGGAGCGACAATGTTCCTAAATCTTGTCAACAAAAACACAGTGGCAGAGAGTAGAGTATGCACACTCACGAAAGCACCATAAAGAATGCATAGAAACAGTGAAACATAGAGGACCATATAATGGTGAATGAACTAATAGATACAAAAATATATTTACAGTACCAGTCAAACGTTTAGACACACCTACTCACACGCATGCACACACACACAGAATCTTAAATATAAAATATTTATAAAATATATATAACACATTTTTAGTTACTACATGAATACATGTGTTATTTCATAGTTTTGATGTCTTCACTATTATTCTACAATGTTGAAAATAGTAAAAATAAAGAAAACCCCTTGAATGAGTAGGTGTCCAAACTTTTGACTGGTAGTGTGTATTTCAGGATGACTCTTTCATCATGGTGCTTCAGACATCTGTGAAGCTAGAATGACTGAGATGGATCACTAACCCTGTGAATCAAGCCCTTCTGTAGCTTTAATTCATCATTTGTGGGGTGCTTATTTTTGTCCTGTTACACACCTGCGGGTGTTTCTTATAAAAGTGTGTAATGGTAATGTATCTCTTGCATATCCCAACTCCCCCTGCGCCCCCTGCGCCTATTCATTCAGTCTGATTTAACCAATAATATAGAGAACCTCTACCCATTAAAAGACACTCAGGAACCATTGGGGTCTCACCGACACTGTCTGAAACACATTAGCTCCACATTTATCATACATGGGACATAACCATTACCATACATTAACTATGACGTAATCACATTGCTGCTAAGTACTGATGATACCCTCTCTCCTGTCCATGGTCATGTTCATCTTTGCTACTGCTGTACATTCGAATTTACTGTACTGCATATCTGTATAATATCTATATGCTGTTTATAGGTCAATGTAGTGAAGGGGTTAACCATTTCTTGTTTGATCTGTAGGGTATGACAGAGCTGAATATGAATAGTCTGAAGCTTCCGTGACCATGTTAATAGATTGTGTGACTTTCAGAAGGATGCATGTATTTTTCCCCCAGTACCGTTTTATGAGGTGTTTTTCTTTCATAGCTCTCCCAGGGGAGGACTTTTCTCACAGGAAGAACTCAGGCAAATGTATTTTTCTGGAGGTGTGTGTGTCTGTGTGTGTTTGTATGTGTGTGTGTCTGGAGTTGTGCTGCTTCACTAGGGAGAGCCCCCGTGTTGTTTACTAAACAATATACAATAGCTCTGTTGTTAGGCAGATTCCCTATTCCCTTTCCTCCAATCAGAGACGAGGAAACACAGGGGAGAGAGAGGGAGCCACTCCAGTGAGCCCAGCATACAGTAGCTGTAGCTAGCAGACAGACACACACACATACACTCACGCACATGCACACACACGCATACACTCACACACACAGAAACAAACACACTGTACGAAATCAGCCCACAGTACAGGATGTCCACTGACTGACTCCTCTCCCACTTCACTCATATTAAAATCAAATACACATCAATTTACAAGGAGATGCTAGCAGAGTGAAGCTGCCTGGTCTGGTCTGGTCTGGTCTGGTCTACAGCTACTCCAGGTTAAATGAACAGACACATTGACTGTATGACTGTATGACAACCTGACTGTGTCAAACTAAAACACATACAAGCATGCACACACACACACATACACGCATGCACGCACACACCACACACACGCATACACACACGCATACACACATGCATACACACACGCATACACACACGCATGCACGCACACACCACACACACACCACACACACACATACACACATGCATACACACACGCATGCACGCATACACACGCATACACACATGCATACACACACACACACACACACACACACACACACACACACACACACACACACACACACACACACACACACACACACACACACACACACACACACACACACACACACACACACACACACACACACAGACACTCACACACTCACACAAACACAAAGTAAAAGCGCACTGTGTCAAATTTAACCGTAAACAGGAAGTAGAGAAGAGGAACAAGCCTCCCCTTGAGACCCCATGCTTGTTGTCTACTACAGAGGATGCTACATCTCTCTCCGCTTGAGTGACAAAAAAAACTGCTAGAATAGAAACAATGTTTGCCTACATTCACTCTGACCCAAAACTGACAATACCTAACATGACGTAACCAGCCCAGTCCCCAAACTGATTTAGTCTCTAGACTGTGGATATCACAGCATTGATGGAGGTATATTAAAGACACATAGCAACAACGGTCCCACGACTCAGATGCCACTTTCACGACACATATGCAGGCAGAAACGGATGTGTTCATTCAATGATAGGGGAGGGGGTGAGGAGGGTTTTAGGGCGGTTCTACCTCATTCAGTGGAGCTCCTCTGATCCCTCCTGTGTGTCAACGGGTGGTACAGCCCATGGAGGGATCCACCAGTCAGAACGAAGCACTACCTCTCAGGGCCACAGCACCACCTGAGGAGAGAGAGACAGGTAAAGACACTAGCTGAGGAGACAGAGACAGATAAAGACACCACCTTAGGAGAGAGAGACAGGTAAAGACACCACCTGAGGAGAGAGAGACAGATAAAGACACCACCTGAGGAGAGAGAGACAGGTAAAGACACCACCTGAGGAGAGAGAGAGGTAAAGCCACCACCTGAGGAGAGAGAGACAGGTAAAGACACCACCTGAGGAGAGAGAGACAGATAAAGACACTAGCTGAGGAGAGAGAGAGACAGGTAAAGACACTAGCTGAGGAGAGAGAGACAGGTAGACACCACCTGAGGAGAGAGAGACATGTAGACAGTAGTTGAGGAGAGAAAGACAGGTAGACACTAGCTGAGGAGAGAGACAGGTAGACAATAGCTGAGGAGAGAGAGACAGGTAGACACTAGCTGAGGAGAGAGAGACAGGTAGACACTAGCTGAGGAGAGAGAGACAGGTAGACACTAGCTGAGGAGAGAGAGACAGGTAGACATTAGCTGAGGAGAAAGAGACAGATAAAGACACCACCTGAGGAGAGAGAGACAGGTAGACATTAGCTGAGGAGAGAGAGACCGGTAGACATTAGCTGAGGAGAGAGAGACAGGTAAAGACACTACCTGAGGAGAGAGAGACAGGTAGACAATAGCTGAGGAGAGAGAGACAGGTAGACAATAGCTGAGGAGAGAGAGACAGGTAGACACTAGCTGAGGAGAGAGAGACAGGTAGACATTAGCTGAGGAGAGAGAGACAGGTAGACACTAGCTGAGGAGAGAGAGACAGGTAGACACTAGCTGAGGAGAGAGAGACAGGTAGACATTAGCTGAGGAGAGAGAGACAGGTAGACACTAGCTGAGGAGAGAGAGACAGGTAGACACTAGCTGAGGAGAGAGAGACAGGTAGACATTAGCTGAGGAGAGAGAGACAGGTATAGACACCACCTGAGGAGAGAGAGACAGGTAGACATTAGCTGAGGAGAGAGAGACAGGTAGACACTAGCTGAGGACAGAGAGAGAGGTAGACACTAGCTGAGGAGAGAGAGACAGGTAGACATTAGCTGAGGACAGAGAGACAGGTAACTAGCTGAGGACAGAGAGAGAGGTAGACACTAGCTGAGGAGAGAGAGACAGGTAGACATTAGCTGAGGAGAGAGAGACAGGTAGACACTAGCTGAGGAGAGAGAGACAGGTAGACATTAGCTGAGGAGAGAGAGACAGGTATAGACACCACCTGAGGAGAGAGAGACATGTAGACAGTAGTTGAGGAGAGAGAGACAGGTATAGACACCACCTGAGGAGAGAGAGACAGGTAGACAGTAGTTGAGGAGAGAGAGACAGGTAGACACTAGCTGAGGAGAGAGAGACAGGTAGACACTAGCTGAGGAGAGAGAGACAGGTAGACATTAGCTGAGGAGAGAGAGAGACAGGTAGACACTAGCTGAGGAGAGAGAGACAGGTAGACACTAGCTGAAGAGAGAGAGACAGGTAGACATTAGCTGAGGAGAGAGAGACAGGTATAGACACCACCTGAGGAGAGAGAGACAGGTATAGACACCACCTGAGGAGAGAGAGACAGGTATAGACACCACCTGAGGAGAGAGAGACAGGTAAACACAGGTCAGAAGCTGTGAAAAGAGACAGACATTGACATGGTTTCATCAATCTCAGTGCAAATGAAAACAGTACCATTTCACATGATAATCTCACTGTATTTACATGAACAGAAACGCAGAAGTACTACAAAATGTGCACATACCCACAAACATCCCCCCTCCAACACACACGCACACACACACACACATCAGATAGAATTTAGAGACTCAGGGCTATGATGTAGAATACAGAACACACAGACAGACAGACTAACTGACAGACGGATAGACAGACATACTAAGTGACAGACAGACAGGCAGGCAGACAGACAGACAGACAGACAGACAGACAGACAGACAGACAGACAGACAGACAGACAGACAGACAGACAGACAGACAGACAGCTAATCTCCAGCCTACTCTCATACTGCTGTTCTGTATCTGAGCTACAGTATTATAGTAAATCCTCCCTAGACATCCTACTGGCCTCACAATCACCCAGGAAGAAACTGGAAGAGAAAGAGGGAGGGAGACAGGGAGAGAGAGACATACACAGAGTCAGTTAGTTAGCCAGTCAGTCCAATCAGTCAGTCAGTCAGTCATTCAGTCAGTTAGCCAGTCAGTTAGCCAGCCAGTCAGTTAGCCAGTCAGTCAGTTACCCAGTCAGTCAGTTAGCCAGTCAGTCAGTTACCCAGACAGTCAGTTAGCCAGCCAGTCAGTTACCCAGACAGTCAGTTAGCCAGCCAGTCAGTTAGCCAGTCAGTCAGTTACCCACCCAGTCAGTTAGCCAGTCAGTCAGTTACCCAGCCAGTCAGTTAGCCAGTCAGTCAGTTAGCCAGTCAGTCAGTTACCCAGACAGTCAGTTAGCCAGTCAGTCAGTTAGCCAGTCAGTCAGTTAGCCAGCCAGTCAGTTAGCCAGTCAGTCAGTTAGCCAGTCAGTCAGTTACCCAGACAGTCAGTTAGCCAGTCAGTCAGTTAGCCAGTCAGTCAGTTAGCCACCCAGTCAGTTAGCCAGTCAGTCAGTTAGCCAGTCAGTCAGTTACCCAGCTAGTCAGTTAGCTAGTCAGTCAGTTACCCAGCCAGTCAGTTAGCCAGCCAGTCAGTTAGCCAGTCAGTTAGCCAGTCAGTCAGTTAGCCAGTCAGTCAGTTACCCAGCCAGTCAGTTAGCCAGTCAGTTAGCCAGCCAGTCAGTTAGCCAGTCAGTTAGCCAGCCAGTTAGTTAGCCAGTCAGTCAGTTACCCAGCCAGTCAGTTAGCCAGTCAGTCAGTTAGCCAGTCAGTCCAGTCAGTCAGTTAGCCAGTCAGTCCAGTAAATCTGCTAGCCAGTCAATTAGTCAGTTATTCAGTCAGTCTAGTCACTCAGACAGTTAGCCAGTCAGTTAGCCAGTCAGTTAGTCAGTCAGTTAGCAAGCCAGTCAATTAGCCAGTCAGTCACTCAGTCAGTTAGCCAGACAGTCAGTCAGTTAGCCAGTCAGTCAGTCAGTTAGT